>NC_058086.1:146725109-147025109 GCF_014858855.1 Bufo gargarizans
TGTTTATTGATAGTTAATGTGAAAGTTACTGGCACATTGGATGACCTGAGCTTTTTAACAGTCTTCTGCCTTGGACACAAGGGACCACTGAAATCTCTTCTGAAGAGCCAGACATATAAGTAGTTCCGTAATCTGTAATTCCCTCGGCCACCCTCCGATCCTTTGCAGGAAAAGGTTTACATTAATATAGACATTAATTATTCACTGTCCAGTGCAAGTAATCGGAAAGGTTTCGCCGCAACCAACTTGGATAAAGTTAAATGCACTGACAACCCAATAAAAAAATGGAGAATTATCTTATGAGAGAACTTGTGGTCACCAGATGAATTGTTTAGCTGTTGGTTTTATGAAATAGAAGGAATTGCTTTCTTAGCCAGCTGGCTATCTGTAACTGTTCATAAAATAAAAATTAATCAGTAAATTCTAAAAATCAAATATTTTCTATATAGTTTATTTTAATAATAAAGGTTAGGAACCTTTGCCCAGGCTGATTTCAGCCTAGAACGAGCGCTGATCAACAGGCCAATGCAAACAGATGGGGGATGAACAATCACCAGTGCGATTGTTTGATCCATATACAGTTTGTACATTGTTGGCACACATCCAATGCCTGATGGCAGTAAATGCTCTCCAGCCCTCCTGTGAACTCTAGTGTGGGCAGTAGTACCAAGGCTTTCATCCCTGAACACCATTGTTTGACATCCATGCCTCCAATGGGCTCTCTCATGGCACCAGTGCAGGTGCAGTTGACGATGATGAGAGATCAGTGGCAAATGAGCTAGTTGAGTGCATGAATGCAGTCCTGCTTCAAGTAGATGGTTTCTTATGGTCTGGATAGTCACTTTAGGGTCTACTGCAAAACCAATTTGTGATGCAGTTGCTGTTTTGATATAGGGCAGCATGGTGGCTCAGTGATTGGCACTGGTGCCTTGCAGCTCTAGGTTTGAATCCGACCAAGAATAACATTTGTATGTTCTCCCCGTGTCTGTGTGGGTTTCCTCTGGGTACTCCAGTTTCCTCCCACACTTCAAAAACATACTGATGGGGAGCTTAGATTGTGAGCCCCATTGAAGACAGCAGGTGATGATAATGTCTGTAAAGCACTGCCGAATATGTCAGCACTATATAAGTGAGTAAAATAAATACAGCAACTCTTCTTATGGCGATCTTTTCATGAGTGTCCTCCTCTGACCACTGTTGACACCACTGATGCACTACAGAAACTTCGCATCCAACTCTTTCCGAGATTTCACAGACAATCCATCTTCTCGAAGTCTCACTATTTTCAAAGTCCATTGATTACACAAATGGTGCACAACTTTGTCTAGCAGGCATGAAAACTTCAATAACACCCAAAGAACAGTCCTGTAAAAGACAATGAAAAACACTGCAGCCAGACAAAAACAACAGTGATGCCAGAGGGGAAAGAGTCAGTAGAGCGTCTGTATATAAAGTAAGGATCTTAGAACTTTGATCACTACATATAATAAGCTCCAGCTTTGCCATATTGTAAAATAGGCTTTTTTATCATAACTCCTTGGTGTTCTTTTTCATTATATGTGTGCGTGTGTGTGTGTGTGTATATATATATATATATATATATATATATATATATTTATAATATAATTAAATGTACACATTAAAATGCAGTCAAAATCTTCTCTTCTCCAACTGACTTTCTTCTGAGACTCTGATTTTAAGGACATGGTAATATAATCTTCTATATGCATGAGATCTCCCTTTTCAGCAGCAGTGAAGAGCCTTTGTAATGTTATAAGAATATAAAGTCTGTCTATGGGGCTATTCCATCTCAGGGTCATGTCTTATCAAGATTCTTGTCATACTTCAAGCACTTAAAGAGCACCATTCATGGAATTTTTTTTGTTTAATTAAGTATCTTTACTTGCTGGGTACCCTCCGCTGATGCTGCCATCCTTGTCCTTTTTTTCAAATACCCCTCGCATGCCACGCTGTGCCCCCTTGCAGTTTTTGCTCCCAGAATTTTAATACTGCATAACAGTACAGGGAGAAGGAGACGCCAGGGTTTCTCACGGGGCATCTCCTTCGCCCTGGCTGTGCCGCAGTCCAATCACAACGAAGTGCATCACAGCCAGGGGGAAAAAACTGCTCCATCTCCCTGGCTGTGACGCGCTCCGCTGCAATTGGACCGCGGCAATCTGACCATGTGCGGCCACCTCACAAATGTAACAGAGGTGGACACAGAAATAAAGAGAAAAACAACGGGTGGTGCTATACAGATAGATTTTATTGAATAACTCAATGGCTATGCAAAAGTTTTAATGACATGCATTTTTGTATATAATGGTGCTAGTTTCAAAAGTGTAGCGTATTTTCGTACGACAACTCTTTACCTTACTGAGCTTTATGGCAGCTGGTCTTAGTGTCTCTTTCTCAATTCTCTACAGAGGAACATTTTGCATGTTTTAAAACAAAACTATCTGCTCATACACATAGCGTATCTCATCAATTCAATGCACATTTCCATTTTTCTCAGTGGATACAAGTAGCAGATGAATTGCCCAGCTCTCATATTCACTACTCACAATGTGGGCTACATAATTTAGATCCACATAGAAAGTGTCAGTAATGTAGAGTTTATCTCTATTATATCGGTATACAAGATACATTTACACATCAAAAAGTTTCTTTTTATAGAAAGTACAGTAAAGCATGCTAAAACCTCCTGAATGTAACTCTGCCGTCACTTTGTAAAGGGATTACCTTGTAAATTAGTGGAAATTGGACTATATTTATATGGTATTTCTGAGACCAAGTAACTACAAAGCAGGCAATTACACTAAGCTTTGCTGGAAGACGTCATTGCCTTCAAAACCGCTGCCTCATATCATTTATATGGTATTTCTGATGTCTGATACATATCCACCATATCCTTGTCACTGGAGATTACCCTGGATAATCAAACATATGATTACATCTGTGGGAGAAATAGCACTTTGCACTTAAAGGGCTTCTGTCACCAGTTTCATAGAATTCTAACAAGCTGACCATAGACCTGTGTGCTGGTCATCAGAATTGGCCTGTCTTGGTCCCATCCCAATATGTGGTCACATTTCAGTTAAAAATGATGTTTTAATATATGCAAATGAGCATTTAAGGGCAACTGGGGCGTTGCAGTTACTCCTAGAGGCACCATTCTCCCTGCTGCCACGCCGCCTGCACTTTGACAGGGCCAAGCATTGTGAACGTCATCGGTGCCTGGCCTTGACTTCTCATAAAGTCCCACATCTGCTCTGTGCAGTTTAGTAACCAACGCAGGCGGAGTACAGAAGAGAACTGCCGGTGAGCCTCCGACCTGTACTACACAAGCGTCAGTTACTGAGCTGCATGCAGTAACCCAAGACTTTATGAGAAGGCATGATGACGTTCACAGTGCCTGGCTCTGTCAATCAAAGTACAGGGGACGCAGCAGTAGCAGGGAGAACAGAGCCTCTAGGAGTGATGGTAACGCCCCCATTTGATCCTGTAGGCTCATTTGTATATGTTAAAACTTTTTTTTTTCCACCAAAATGCGGCCACATATCAAGATGGGACCAATCCAGGCTAATTCTGCAGACCAGCACACAAGTCTAAGGCCAGCCTGCTCTAATGCAATAAAACTGGTGACCAAAAGCCCTTTAAGGTTCCCATACACATTCAATAGCTCTCCCAACTCCCCAATACACATACACGTTGGGTTCAGCCAAATGTGTACGTATATTCAATGGGGAGAGCTGAGAAAGCCACTGCCCGACTTTTCTGGTGGTGGCTTATCTTTTGGGAAAACAAAAGGATCAGGAAAAATATTCATGTTAGGGGCTTCTCATACACATTAGAGTGATACCTGAATACAAAGAGAATATTGACGATAAACTAATGTTTATGGGGGGCCTTAAAGGAAATGATGTTTTTATGTTTAACATATTTCTAAAGAATTTTTGGTGATGTTGTTTTAAATTTTCCAAGTCAATATCTATAGTTAAAAACATAAAATGTGAGACGTCTCTTCCTTGCTCCCCTGAATTGGCACTGTTATCGCTAGGGATGGAGAACCTGGACAGACATAGAAAATCCCTCTTTACTCTCCTTTTAGCAGCGGCTAGATTACTTTTACCTACCCACTGGTTATCCTCTGAAATTCCCAGTATTGAACATTGGACGAATAAAGTTGACCAGATATATAGATTAGAGGAGATTTCACATTGGGAGGCACACTCTAGACCTCTCTTCCTAAAAACTTGGACACCCTGGAAGCGTTATAGGAACTTCCCCCTAGGTGTACATTCTTTGAGGCTTTTATATTTTTCATGACCCTCTCTATTACACCCCATCAGATAACAAATTACTATCGTTTTTCACCACTCCCTCCCCCTTCCTTCTCTTTCCCCCCCATCTACGCACCTATGCCATAGAATTGTGCACTTTATTTTTGCGCTTTTGTGCTAGACCTGACTTTGATGTCAGGCTTATACTTTTTGCTGATACCTGTCATGTTTTGGCTTAACCGCCTTCTGTTTTCTTGTTTTTATTTGTGACACCTTACACTAGGTGACCTTCACTTGTGATTCTGTCACTTATAATGTTGTATGCCTTGCTTATTGGACATTGTACTTTGCCTTGAAAAAATTGAAAACAATAAAAATTTTCAATATAAAAAAAATAAAAATAAAATCCTGCAGTTTTTGCACTGGCCACTAGCCTAATAGGCGACCCTTTTTGGCCTGTAACGATCACTTTACTGAAGTTACCTGCTTATCTGTCATTCTAATCCTGCCTGTCATGATATCACCTCTGTGTACAGGTAAGACAGAATCCACCATTCACAATAGGTGATTGTCAAAGCTTATCTATCCTTTCCTTGTACAATGACCTCGGCACAGGTCACAGAGCATGCCTAGAAAACTTACCCAAAGAAGTCATTGAGGTCCCCTCCTGACCATTGTGTCTATGGCCCATGGGGCTACTGTACAGGAATTTTCTTAATTCTTTCTAAATGCTTTTAAGAACAGATCAGGAAAGATGACCGCCCCCATAATCCTTTTCAGGAAATAGAATTAAAAAATCTGTAATCAGAAAATAAAAAGAGATTAGAAAAAAAAGGATGTATGTTACTGTCTGGTTTTAACTAGCAGAAAAAAAATTGTTGACACATTTCCTTTAAGTCTCTTGTCCTATTAGGCTTAGGGTTTACACCAACAGATTATATTTTCACCTATTCCTCATTTATAATCTGAATACTCTCTCAGGAAGATAGTCAACGTGGCATCTAAAAATGGCACCTAAAAAATTGCCTTATTTTTGCCACAATGCCCGTATCTTATGGATGCTAAGCAGCGCTTAACATTAGTGGCTAATATGCATATTTCACGGGTGCAAGTCCCGCACCCCAGAGGCCACAACCAGCTCTGGTCTAACCTGCGTAACACCACCAACTCTCCACAGGGTTGTGTCTGTCCATAGGGTCAGTTTTATATAACCTAATCAGCTCCCTCACCATGTTGAGACAATTTTTCTCATAATTTCCACCCACATAATGATATAGTGCCAATTAAATGCAGCTGTATGCATATGGCCCATATAATATCACCATATGCCACCAGAGTGCCCCAAGAATATGAAGTACCCAAATAACACTGTTTTGAGGGGCCCACTTAATACTGCCATATGCTCTCCCATGGTATATTGAAATTCTGCTCCTTAATAATATTACCGTACACCCCTATATAAAAATGATGGTTTAAGTTTGATAGTGACGTTTCTTGTCCTTGGGGGGCCCCTTAGTAAATGGAGACCCATCCACACTGCTGATGTACAGTTGCCATCGTTACTTTGACTGCCTTAATGCATTATTGCAACACAAACAAATTACACATTCTGTGGCAGATAGTGTCAAAATAATGCTGGCCACATCTGTAGGGACCATCTCGGCACAAAAATCACCTATTGCTGGAGTCTGCTAAATAAATGCAAGGGGAAACCCCAGGTTTTATTTTATTTTTTGGATTCTGGGAAGTCTAGCCGAAAAAGGTATTTATATTTACTTCTGATTTGGTTTATTTTAGGGGAAAATGCGTGTTTTTAAAAAAAAATTATTTGCAACCTAAAATGAATAAACCAAATTTAGTACAGATAGGAAGATTGTACATACTAGATACCGTATATGAAAGGGAGAAAAAAAGAAAGATCAGAATCAGATAGATATAGACAGTCAGTTTTGAAGCAGATGAGAAGGAAATTTATTGAGCTTGAATCAATAGTTTTCATTTTCCCTTTTGTTCTAGAATACACAGCCGCTTGTAACTGGCTTGTATCTATTACAATGAAAAACAAGTATGGAGGCACATCTCCTGGTGATCAACACGACCATTAAGAGGCGCAGGGTCGGGATCACCGTCCCTACACAGTAGTCACTGACAAAGAGGAGCTGAGATTTTATTTAACTTTCCAGCCAGGATCTGTAATTGGTCCAATAAACAGGGGCTATAAAAAGTAATTGGGGAGAAGGGTTTATTTACAAAGCAGGAAATTAAAGCATCCATAAAAATAGGAGCCGGGCCTCCTTCAGATGACTCTTTTAATTATGAAGCAAATATTTGAAAGAGACCGAGGTAATAAAAATAAAGGCGAAAATAGTAATAAGCTGTAGTGCACGCGTCCACACTGCTTACATAATGTGCGGGCTGCTGCCTCCATCCTTGAGGTTGGGAGAAACCACAGACTTAGGCCTCATGCACACGACAGTTTTTTTTCACGGTCCGCAAAAACGGGGTCCGTGGGTCCGTGATCCGTGACCGTTTTTTCGTCCGTGGGTCTTCCTTGATTTTTGGAGGATCCACGGACATGAAAAAAAAGTCGTTTTGGTGTCCGCCTGGCCGTGCGGAGCCAAACGGATCCGTCCTGAATTACAATGCAAGTCAATGGGGACGGATCAGTGTGCCCCCACCATCGCCCCCCCTCCCTCCCTCCCTCCCTCTATTGTATTAAATCGTTGGTGGCACAGTGTGCCAACCACCATCGGCCCACCCTCTCTCCCTCTATTGTATTAAATCGTTGGTGGCACAGTGTGCCAACCACCATCGCCCCCCCCCTCCCTCTATAGCAGTAACATTGGTGGCAGTGTGCGGTCTCAACAGTAGAAGATTCATACTTACCTGCTTGCTGCTGCGATGTCTGTGTCCGGCCGGGAGCTCCTCCTACTGGTAAGTGACAGGTCTGTGCGGCGCATTGCTAAAGAACTGTCACTTACCAGTAGGAGGAGCTCCCGGCCGTTCACAGACATCGCAGCAGCAAGCAGGTAAGTATGAATCTTCTACTGTTGAGACCGCACACTGCCACCAATGTTACTGCTATAGAGGGAGGGGGGGGGGGCGATGGTGGTTGGCACACTGTGCCACCAACGATTTAATACAATAGAGGGTGGGAGGGGGGCCGATATAACTGTGATTGGCTGCAGCGGTCATGGGACTTAGCCGCTTCCTTGTCCCACGGAGACTGGAAGCACCTGGGAACAGAGCATGGGTAGGCGAGTCTGCTTTGTTATGTTAAGGGACACAGGTTTAGACGATAGGGGTTGTTAGCTCCAACCCTTGATGCCCATTAGAATTAAAGGCTATATACATCTTTGGGGGCATTTTTTTTATTTATTATTGCATTATACTGATTTTGAGCTAAAAATCAAATTGGTCTTTATTAGTGGATTTTTTTTGTCCTTTGCGTCATCTGAGGAGCAGAGGGGCTCCTTTTCGCTGCTCTCTCACATCATAAACACTTTTGTTAAAGCTCAATTCTTATCTTAGTGATAAGATTGTGGCTTAAATAAGTGGTTATGACCTCTCAGTAGTTTAGAAATAAGGTTAATTAGAGGCACAAAGTGAGAGTGAAAGTACCAGTCACACAGTAAAAAAAACAAAAAACAATTGTTAACCCTTTGTGACTGAACAGCTCAATATTTTTAATAAAGGCCAATTGAAAATATGATTTTTAGTCAAAAATAAGTTAAATGCAATCATAATTAGTTTTTTTTTTTTTTTTTACTTCAAACGTGTACGTAGCCTTCAAGTTGACCGGTCCTTCCAGGTTAGCAGGAATAGGCCAACCATCTAATATGCATTAATATGCATGGGGGCTCCTGACTCTTTCCTGAGGGAGAGAAGGGTCAAGCATGTTAGATTTTACTATACACCCAATCCTTTGGTTCTTGGGGTGAAAAGCCACAAGCAGAGGATTGTTGATTTGCTTGTCATTCATTCTAAACACCCAGAATTTGGTAAATTTCTGTTTTGTTTCCTCTCTGTGCCATCACCATGCCCATCATACCTAGCTGCAGGTAGATCAGTGGATCACAGATGGCGTTCCTCTTCTGTGAGGTCTACAATACATGCCCTAATAGGCTGAAAATCACTTGTGTAACTACATGAACCATGTGCATTCCTACTTGTTGTATCTGATGTTGGTGCACACTTTAGGATTGTTCACAATATTGCAGAAATTAAATTATGCTCATACCTCTGTGGTGCTTAGAGCTCAAGGCACAGAATCCGTGACCAGCAGCCGTGAGTGGATTGTCTTATGATGACAGAATACCAGTAAGCACTGACCGGATGAGAGGAGTCATAGTATAATGAGAGACTCCTTGTAAGAACTTTTTGTCAAGGATTGTATGTACATATCTGAAATACGTTACCACAGCCATCTAGAGGTACAAGGCGAGGTACAAGTAGAGCCGACTGTGCTTCTATATTTTATTGGATTAATATACTGTACAGAGATAGGCTTGTAGGCTCTTTTGAGAATCCGATGGGAGATATAACATTTCCATCAGAGTTAAAGGGGTTTTCCAAGGTCCCCCCCAGAAAAAAAAAAAAAAGCACCATATCTTTCCACAGGTTGTGTGTGGTATTTCAGCTCAGCCCCATTCACTTCAAGAGAGCAGGGCAGTAATAGCAGACAACCCATGGATAGGTGTGGTACTGGTTCTGGAAGAAAGCAGCCATGTTTTACTAACTCTGGACAACCCCTATCGCTTCATTCATTTCTGTGGGACTGCTTGAGATAGACAACCGCGACAACCCTGCGATCCTCAGCCTTGCCTATTGAAATGAATGTGGCTGCCGCTGGGATTTTGGCTAAATTGTCTGCACCAATATTCCACAGTAATACCCGCTGTGTGAATGACCCCTAATATCACAGACTGAAAGTAGCTTCGCCTTGTGTCATAAACTGAAATCAGGAGAAATATGAAGCAGGACTGGCTGTGCTTTCAAGAAACGACACATAAGGAAATCCTGACATAGCCTTGCTAAAAATATATAAAATGCAGAGCTAAACTGGCCAAGCATGATACCATTTATTTATCGCTGAGGACTCCCTGGTGTCTTAACTGGTTTTCTGGGGAATTAAGAAAATAAAATTACAGAAAATACTTAAATATTACTTTGTTATAAATATATTCCCAAATACCTTTCATTAGTTATAATGGCTTAGGCTACTTTCACACTAGCTTATAGGTAGATCCGGCAACGGATCCGGTTGTATTATCTTTAACATAGTCAAGATGGATCCGTCATGAACTCCATTGAAAGTCAGTGGGGGACGGATCTGTTTTCTATTGTGTCAGAGAAAACGCATCCGTCCCCATTGACTTGCATTGTGGGTCATGATGGATCCATCTTGCTCCGCATCCCAGGACAGAAAGCAAACTGTAGCATGCTCCGGTATAAGAACGGAACTGAATGCATTTTGGAGCATTCTGTTTTGTTCAGTTACATTTTTCCCCCATTGACAATGAATTGGGACAAAACGGAACCACGTTTTTTCCCCCAGTATTGAAACCCTATGACGGATCTTAATAACGGAGAATATTAACGCTAGTGTGAAAGTAGCCTTATTTTGTCTGGGGAGCAATCATCAGGGGAAATAAAATGGCAGCTGTCCTATTAGTACACATAAAACCTCTCCTAATCACACAGCAGGACAAGTTACTTCAGAACACTGAGCTAAAGAGCTGCCTCGTCCTCCTCTCTGCTCTGCTTTTAAGGGATTATTATCCCGAATACAGATTATAAGAACTTCAGCTGAATCTCTGTAGGAATGGTGTGGAACTTATATGCAGTCTCCATTACTACAGCCCCACATTGCCACAGCCTGTCCTGTCCATCCTCTCTGTACTTCATGTATTCTCAGGAATTCCATTCCTACAGAAATTCATCTAGTAAGCTGTATTCAGGATCATAATCCTTGACAAGTAGAGCAGAGTGGAGGATGGGGCAACTCTTTAGCGCAGTGCTCTGAAGTAACTTCTCCTCCTGTGTGATTAGGACAGGTTTTGTGTGTACTAATAGGACGGCGGCCATTTTATTTCCAGACTAAACAAGCCATTATAACTAAAGAAAGGTATTTGGGAATATATTATATATAATATAATGAAGTAATATTCAAGTATTTTCATTTTCTTGATTCCCGGAGAACCCCTTTAAACAGCAGGAGAACTGTGAGGTCACCTAGAAGGACTTATCCATACAACTGGAACGGCCAGGGGCAATGTCCGTCAAGCTGGTTCATCTACGTTGTGCTGTTAATTGTTGAATATATCACATCAATTACTTTAGATTTTAAGGCCAAAGACAAACAAAAACTCTTTAAATCAAGTGTGTGCTGGAAGCCTGGGCCTGAAGGTAATAATAAATCCACCAAAGATGGTGCTTTATCCCTGGGATTAAATATAGTGCTATTTAATGGCCGTTCCCCCAATGTTCACTTGTAACCCTGCATAATAAATCAGATCTATGAGGCTGTCTAAAAGAAAAGCAGTCTTTGTTGCCCATAGCAACCAATCACAATGCAGATTTCATTTTTCGAGAGCACCATAAGAAATGAAAGCTGCACTGTGATTGGTTGCCATGGACAACAAATACAGCTTTTCTGTGAGACAGTTTCATAATTCTCCCCGATGTGCCCGTGCTGGGTAGAACAGCGGCGTGTTAGCCATAGCGGGGCCTCTGACAATACCTATACCCCCATAACAGACAAGCTACAACCAGAACACAAAAGTTACACTTGGACTGCAATATCGCAAGAAAATGGAACAAAACGGAGGAATAGAAGCAAATGCCTGGAAGGACAATGAAGTCCCTGCTGGCTCCCAGCGGGGACATGACTGATGGCTGTGCAGTCTTAATAATGGCAACAAAGACAGTGTCAGCTCAGTCATCTACCAGTTCATAATTTAGGACCACTTAACATCGGCTTGTGTTAACCCCTCACCACCTAAAGTGTCATGCTTTTATAGAAATGGTGTTTGTTTCTTCATATTGTCAGGCAATTAACTGCCTATCAACATCCATCACTATATATATGTATACATATAATGGTGACCCGTAGTGTTAAGCGTGAATATTCGAATCGCTAATTTTAATCGCAAATATCGCCACTTCGAGAATTCGCGAATATTTAGAATATAGTGCTATATATTCGTATTCACAAATAGTGTTGAATATTCTAATCGCGGATTTATCGCGAATATATTACATTGCCAATTTTCGCAATCAAGTAAACAATGGATCAAATTTGCTAATTTATGGCGAATATCTGCTAAATATTGAATATTTGAATATTGCCTATGCCGCTCATCACTAGTGACACGTAGCAAACCTCTGCAATATTCACAGAAATAATAAAGCTATCTACAGTCCTGACAGACCAAGCCAAGGGACAAAGTGACATTTTATTTCGTTTTAATGACCTAATTATGGATTGTGCAGAAGTAAAAGAGCTATAAGGAAAGATAGTGGAGAGTAGAACAATCTATCATTATCTGTATCTATCTATCTCTATAATATCTATCTATTATCTATCTATCTCTATAATATCTATTATCTATCTATATAATATCTATTTATCTATCTCTATCTACAGTATCTATTATATCTGTTATCTATCTCTCTATTATCTATCTCTATCTATATAATAACTATTATCTATCCACAGTATCTATTACGGTATCTATCTACAGTATCTATTATAACTCTATTATCTATCTTTCTATTTATCACTATCCATCTGTCTCATTTCTATCCATCTATTTATCTATCAATCTGATAATCTACTGATTTATTATATATTTTAATGACTGACCATCTAATCTCACAAAAGATGTTATAATGTAACTACGTACATTAGTATGAGAAGCTCACCTGAGTCTCATAGCAATGTATAGAGAAAGTGACGTCCTTTCCAGCCAAAAATGCTTTTGAGCTTCATCTAGTCACATGATGCACCAAGGCAGTGGTCCTCAACTCCAGTCCTCAGGGCTCACCTACCAGTCATGTTTTCAGGATTTCCTTAGTATTGGGCAGCTGATATAATTAGTGTCCATCCATCAGGATTTACCACAGGTATTCATTCTGTGGGATACTCCTAAATCCTGACCGGCAAGTGGGCCCTGAGGACTGGAGTTGGGGAACCCTGCACCAAGGGACCGGCATGGGTCGGATAAATCGAAAATAAAGGCTCCAGTAATACAATGGACTACTCTTATGTGCCACATGATAATATTTTAATGGGCATGCGTTGTTCTGTTCCTCTGATATTCCTTCCATAAATTCACCCTTGTCATAGATGATTTGTGTCTGTAGAGAATAACACAAAGACATCTTTCTTTTGTTTCTCACTTTTCCAGCACCCTCAATAGCTATTTCCTTGTTTGTGTCCCCATACAATCGGACCTTTTAGAACAATAATGTCTCCCTTGGTGCCCGACCGATCTGATCTTGATGAACTATTCTGAAAATGGGCCATCAATATCTAAGTACTAGAAAGCCCCTTCAATATTGAGGACATATCCTTCAATTTTAATCATTAAAGGGTTTATTGGGGTAAAGATAATGATGACCTATCCTTAGGATCGGTCATCATTATTACATCGGTGGGGTCCAAGTCCCGCCACCCTGGCTGATCAGCTGTGTCAGGGAGCTCTGGTGAGCACTGCAGGCTCCTAGCAGCTTTTCAAGCTCGGCACCGTACATTGTATGGTGGCTCTACTTGGTATTGCAGCTCAGCCCCTTCAATTTGAATGGGCCTGAGCTGCAACTAGGCCATGTGACCAATGTACGGTGACATCACATGGCCTAAGAAGAGGCAGCAGTGCTCAAGGAGTAAACGGCCTCTTATAATAGCTGATCGTTGGGTGTCTGGGGTGTCGTACCCCCACAGATCTGATATTGATTACCTATCCAGAGGATGGGTCATTAATAGTAATTCTTGGATAATCCCTTTAAAGGTCCAACTTTTGGGATCTAAACTAATCACAAAAACTAAGGGGCTACAGCTGCTCCATAGGTACACTACAGGCCATCCATATGTCGTGGATCATATTAGAGGTTAACCCCATTTACTTGAATACGGTCACTGAATATCGCCATTTTGCTATATTCCATAGTTTCATCCATGTTTTCTTCTGATACAAAATACTGACACAATATATGTATGTCTCTTATATTTTTGTTATGAATTCAATTAACCACCATCCATCAAGATAAGAGACCCCATGAGAAACCGCCTGATAGTACCCCCTGTTGAGTTGGTGTGGATACCTCTGCTCTTAATTTGTTATATTTCTGTACAACATCTCAATTTTCTACAATAATATGGATTTTTCATTCTTTCTGTCTAATAAATGTCAGTCTTAATATTTGTGCACCATATAGTGTCGGCAGGCCAGGCTAACATAGAATCTCCAATCTCCTGCTGAGCCAATAATGTGCTTCAACCATGTATGATATCTTAGAGAATATATTCTCTCTTGCCTTTCAGCATGTACTCACTGCCTTCCATAGCACTGACATAAGTGTTTTTATAATGTGATATATAATGTACATGGAACTATGTCCCTCACTATTGTATGGAAACCACACAAATGATGGCTTTCTTTTAGCATATACTAAGACAAATACGCCAGAACTCCTAAATTGGGTCAAAATAATGGCGTATATGGTGCATGCTAAGTTTGTCATTGTTCTCCTTTGAAAAGTGTTTAGGAAAAGTTGTGCAATTAAAATTACGACTCGCTTCCCATTATTTATATACTGCCAACATATTCCACATATTTTAATGACACATCAGTCCTAGGCCACAGTCTGGCGCCATGCTCTGCATCTTAATGGGGCTTTTTTACACTTAAAGGGGTTGTCCCGTGAAAAATATTCTACAGTTTTTAAACCAGCTCCTGGATCTGAATACTTTTAATATTGCATGTAATTACAAATTTAGTATAGCCACTGAGTTATTCAATAAAATGTTTCTGTCTAGCTCCACCTGCAGTTTTTTTCTTATTTCTTTGACCTGCTCGCTAAGATGGCCGCACATGCTCAGTTTCATCCTTCAACTGCCTCCTGAGCCGTGATAGGGAGAGCATGGACACTCCCCCAGAGCTGGAGCAGAAAAGACACTCCCCTTGAGCTGTCAGCTTGATATAAATCTAGCAGAGCAATGAATGGGGAGATCTCTGGATCCATGTGAGGTACAGGGCTGGTTCTAGCTTTGTTAGAAAGTGGTTGTCGTGTACCTTATGATGTCTGATTTTCATTTTTTACATTATTCATGGGATAACACCTTTAAATATTTATGAACTGTCTTCAAGGGGTTCACCTCCCACCAATCAGCTGGTGGAAGGGGCTGCACTGTGGCTTCTTCACAGTATACCAAGCACAGCACCTACATTGTTTAGTGGCTTTGCCTGGTATGGCAACTCAATCTCATGTACATGATTGGGGCTGAGCTGCAGAAGGACCATGTGATGATGATGTGACATCACAGGCTGAGGAAGAGGCCACAGCACTTTAGGGTCCATTCACAGGTCCGTATTGCATTGCGGATCCGCAATACACCTGGCCGGCACTGCCATAGAAATGCCTATTCTTGTCCGTAATTGCGGACAAGAATAGGACATGTCTTATTTTTTTCTGGAGCCTTGGACCAGAAGATCGGCGGCGTGCTCCGGAAATGCGGATACGGACAGCACACTGTGTGTGCTGTCCGCATCCATTCTTGCCCCATAGAGAATGAATGGGTCCGCACCCGTTCCGCAATTTGCGGAACAGATGCGGACCCACTATTACAGACGTGTGGATGGAGCTTTAAGCTCTGTTCACATTTACGTTACTCTCTTTATGGTCAGGGGTTCTCATATTTTTAATGGCAAGAATGGCACCTGGAGGACCTTATTATAAGTCAGTGGGATCCAACAGGGCTCATTGGAATCCATATGTAAATGAGATCCATCATAGATGTCATAGGACCATTATGAATGACTATAGTGTAGAAAAAAAAGACCATGTAACAGCACTCTGCAAACCAAATAAAGTACAATAATGCCATAATTATAGAAAACATTCTGGTGCTAATACTGCGCTTATTTTACAAACTTGAAATTCTTGGCAAATACATTTTGTACAAAATTCTTTGGGCCCGTCTGCCAAACGTCAAGGCGATCTCTATAAACCTATTTGCCAAGAATCTCAAATTTGTAAAATAAGCGTAGCATTAGCACCAGAATTTTTTCTATAATTATGGCATTATTGTACTTTATTTGGTTTGCAGAGTGCTGTTACATTGTCTTTTTTTCTTATGTTTCTAGCCATGGCAGCGCGCACGTGCACATTGGGATGTGTTGACTGACCCCCTTCTTTTTGCAGTTGAACAGGAGCTGGAGTTGTGGCTGACACCAGTTGGTCTTGTACCCCTGACTGGCCTGTCTGCCCCATAGGCTGATTTTAAATAGAGTATGGCCTCCAAGATATACTGTCCGTGAGCGGGTCATATGTCCCGGAGCGGCATTGATCATGCGCATGGGAGCACACAGCATCATAGATTGCAATGATGCTGTGCATGTTGGGCCGCCCGCGGGGCTATTGTCTCGCACTCATATGATCTTATGAGTGCGGTACCATAGTCCCGCGGGTGGCCCGACGTACACAGCATCATTGTAATCTATGATGCTGTGTACTCCCGTGAGCACAATCAATGCCACTCTGGGACATATATCTCGAAGGGCATACGGTTTTGTGCAAGAGGCCTAAGTGTAGAGCTGTAGCCTGCTCTCATTGTATTTATTGGAAGCCATTTGGCACCAGGAGAAGTATAGAGTGGGCTCAGCATGCATGTTGGTACCTGCATCCCTCGATTTAATAGAGGCACCAAAAATAAAATGGTAAAAAGAAGAGTGGACCCAGCATGCATGTGAAACCTGCACTCCCTGAATTTTATGGTGGCCATAACAGGTAGTATTTAGTGCTAGGTTCCCGTCTCATAGAGATCGCCTTGATGTTTGGGAGACAGGCCCAAATAATTTTGTACAAAATGTATTTGCCAAGAATCTCACATTTGCAAAATAAGCGTAGCATTAGCACCAGAATCTTTTCTATAATTATCGCATTATTGTACTTTATTTGGTTTGCAGAGTGCTGTTACGTTGTCTTTTTTTCTTAGTGTTTCTAGCCATGGCAGCGTGCACCTGCACATTGGGATGTGCTGCCTGACCCCCTTTTTTTTTTTGCAGTTGTATAGTATAGTGTAGAACACAACCAAAGGCATACGCTTGAGTACATGCTGAGGACTAGGGCTGAAACAATTAATCGATTAACTCGACACAAAAAATTCATCAAATCGATGATTCGTTTGTGCCATGTGATCAGAGTGTGAGTGAAGAGCTTGCTATTACTCACGCTCCATGGTCACCTGCCTGCTATCGCAACGCTGCTTTGGATCCTGACGTACACATATTGTCAGGACATTTTAGTTCACTGGCGCTGCAGCTGGGCACAGATGGCTAGGAGGGTGAGTGTGAGAACTGATGGCAGTGGGAGGAGCTGATGGCAGCGGGAGGGGGAGCAACTGATGACATGGGGAGCTGGTGGCATTGGAGGGGAGCTGATGGCACTCGGTGGGGGAGAGCTGAAGGCACTGGGGAGTGGAGCTGATGGGACTGCGGTGGGGCAGATCTGAAGGCACTGGGGTGGGGGAGAGCTGAAGGCACTGTGGGAGTGGAGCTGATGGCACTGGGGTTGGGGAGAAAGCTGATGGCACTGGGGTGAGGGACTGGTGGGGGAGAGCTGATGGCACTGGGGTGGGGGAGAGTTCATGGCACTGGGGGAGTGGAGCTGAAGGCACTGGGGTGGGGGAGAGCTGAAGGCACTGGAGGAAGAGGGCTGATGGCACTGGGGGATAGTGGAGCTGATGGGAACTGATGCACTTGGGCTGATCGCACAGGGGAGAACAAAAGGTGTTGGGGACTGATGGCAGGGGTCTCATGAGTTTTTATAAAGGAAAACAGTCTATTAATTCAATTTTTTCTTATTCGAGTACTTGATTAATTGTAAAAATTATTGGTAGAATACTCTATTACTAAAATAATTGTTTACTGCAGCCCTACTGAGGACAATGTCATAGGTGAAGAAACTCAGGATACCAGTGTTGTATGGCATCAGGACTGACCACAGAGCCTCCCTGCTCAAATAAGTGCTAAAGTAAAAAAAAAAACAGGACCAGGGAGTTAATTTTAAAAATGGTGTCGCTGTAACTGTTGTATAATTTGGGTAGATCCACGAATGTACGATCACAATTTAGGTAGGTGCGTCATCATAAAGTTCTGGATCCTTTGAAAAATATTGAAATTGTATCACAATATTTTTATGAATCACATCTAACTGGGAGTCACGGTGTAGCTTGGGCCTTAAAACATACCACAGTTTAAAAAAATAATAATTGCAGAACGACTGTGCTTCTTTGTACAATCACAACTGTGAATGAACAGGTCTTTTCTGGGTTTTGTGTCTCTTTCAGTCTTATTATTCCCCTCTTGATCCCCTCTTGAGCTGCACAGCTAGACACATTTCTCTCACAAGCAGAGGCTGTGTCACTTCTGTTCAATCTGCCAGCACTGTACTGCTTCAACATCCTTTCTCTTACTTCCCACTATGTTTGTATTTAACTCTGGAGCTCACAGAACACTTAAGGAGGAGCAGGCCACACTTACAGAAAGGCAGGAGGCTCATGTGATGTTTAGAGGCAATATAGAAGCAGTTCTTTTATCAGGCTCAGGATCTCAGCTAGCTCTGACACCCCCCCCCCCCCACTTCCTCTTTGCCATTTTCTGTGTCTCTGTTACTAGGGACGGATCTTGCTTGACAACAGAAAGTGGACTGCAAATTAGGTGGAAGTGAGACCCCTAGTGGGCATAACATTACAGCTATTTTTCAGGTAGATATAGGAATATTTTTTAAATTAAGTGATTTGGAAATTTGCTGTTTACATCATTCTCTATTAAATTAATTGATCAACAAAATTGTGATTTATGCATTTCTGGGTAGTAGTTAGGAATATTTGAATGCTGTAAATTTGAATATTGCATATAAATAGTGTTGGGCGCGAATATTCGAATAGCGAATATTAATTGCGAATATCGGCACTTCGAGAATTTGCTAATATTTAGAATATAGTCATATATTCGTAATTTCGAATATTCAAGATTTTTTTTTCATCAGTAACCTCCCTTCTTGCTTGTGGGCCAATGAGAAGGCTGCAATCTCTTTGTCTGAGCTTAGCAACATCCCTAGCAACCAATAGGAAAGTTGCCTACCCCTTACTATATAAGAACCTCCCCAGCAGCACTTGTATGCAGTATTTTTCAGATCTGAGAGAGAGAGAGAGAGAGAGAAAGTGTCATTACTGTGCTCCCTGCTTTCCTGTGTCATTACATTAGATAGTTAGGCTACTTTCACACTAGCGTTTTGGCTTTCCGTTTGTGAGATCCGTTCAGGGCTCTCACAAGCGGTCCAAAACGGATTCGTTTTGCTCTAATGCATTCTGAATTGAAAAGGATCCGCTCAGAATGCATCAGTTTGCCTCCGTTCCGCCTCCTGACGATGCGGAGGCAAACGGATCCGTCCTGACACGGGCATTACGCGAATATTACATTGCCGATTTTTAGCGATCAAGAAAATCTCGAATTCTACCAAATATTCGCAAAATATCGCAAATTCGAATATTGCCCCTGCCGCTCATCACTACATATAAAGAGGGTCATATCTCATTTACACAATTGGATCATATTATTTCCGTGTCTGTTTCAGAGATAACGGGCTACTTATTCTACAGACAAATAAATTAATATTTGATACCAATAATTACATGCATTAATTCTTTAAATCCTGATAAGTGCTGGGAAGCTCCCTTCTCCTGGGATGGATGTCCTTTCTGCCTCACTACGTCCCACGTATTAACTTTTTAATTGAAGAAATTTATCCCTCTGGGTTTAATAACTTCTTGGTAGAGGTTCCACCTCATGCCTTAACTCGTGTTACTGTCATCTCTGGATTTTATACATTTTCTGCATATAAAGATGGACATTTGCTATAATACAGTTGATAAGAGAATAGGGTTTACAAGTCTATCTGACTTTCCATAGATCTATCGATGGATGGATAGATTTTGATGATTGTTGATATTTGATATATTACATATGTACACATCAAATCTAATATTAAAAGGGTTTTACCATCACATACAATGGGGGCATATTGCTAGGATATGCCCCCATTGTCTGATAGGTGTGAGTCCCAGAGGTCGGACCTGCAGCTACAACGAGAACGGAGCAGGGAAATGAATGGAGGGTGCACTGCGCATGTGCAGCCGCCCTCCTCTCATTTCAATGGAGCACTGGCTCGGCTATTTCCGTCTGCCCCATAGAAATTAATGGGAGCAGGGGCGGTGGACGGACCCCAGAAAACTCGGGGTCCTCCAGCCACAGCTCTCCCAGCTCTGATCTCCTTGTAGGTGCCGGTCCCAGAGGTGGAACCCGCACCTATCAGACAAAGGGGGCATATCCTAGCAATATTTCCCCATTGTATGTGATGGGAATAACCCTTTAATATTGACAATATACTGTAGCTCCATGTGCCTCAGGGTACACGATTCAAAGAATTAAACAATTAATAAAAAATTTAAAGTCTTCTACATTATTATAGCTATTGTCTGTTAGATATTGGACTGAAATAAATAAAGCCCAGAAGGTAACAATCTATATTGCTAGGTCTGAAGATACATGTGGATCATCCTATTACCATGTAGCAGTGCTATCCCAGTTTAAAGCACAGGGCTTGTCTATTGGTAAGAACATACACTTTGACTGACAGGTAATAAAAAGAATTAGAGGAGGGGTGAGAATAAGGGCTCATGCATATCAGCGTGTATTTGGTCCGCATCTGATCCACATTTTGGACCCGTTTAGTTCAATGTGGCTGCAAAAGGTTTAGACAGCACATTGTGTGCTATCCACATCTGTGTATCCGTGCCACGGCACCTGCAGAAAAAAGTCCTTATTACCCATAAGGATAGGACTGTTCTATTATGGGACAGACTTCTGTCCCGGCATACTCCCGGTATCTGTGTTTTGCGGATCTCCAATTTGGGGACCCCAAAAATGGCTACAGCCATGTGCAAGAGCCCAAAGAAAGTGAAAATGACTACATGTATTCCACTATCTGGACAATTTTCTGTATTAATTGCAGTCCAGGCTACATGATTTTTATACGGAATGAACAGCAAACCTACTTGGGTGATTCTGCTCCCCAATGAACAAAGCAAATTTCTACATGTTCCCATATAATAAAAAAAATTTTTCTTCTTCTTCAATGGTCCATCAGATTTCCTATATGCCACCTCTGATCATCTGAAATCTTAACAGGTCCCTAAGAAGATACTCATTAGGCCTCTTTCACACGAACTGTGTGTCCCCCGTGGCCGTGCTATGAACCGCAAATTGCGGTCCGCAATGCAGGGCACCGACCGTGGGCCAGCCGCATGCGGATCGCGAACCCATTCATTTGAATGGGGTCCGCGATCCGTCCGTTCCGCAAAAAGATAGAACAAGTTCTATCTTTTTGCGGAATGGAAGCACGGAACGGAACCCCACGAAAGCACTCCGTAGTGCTTCTGTTCCATGGTTCCGTTCCGCACCACATCTCCAGATTTGCGGACCCATTCAAGTGAATGAACACGCCCGGTGCCCAGTGTATTGTGGACCTGTCGTATGCGTGTGAAAGACGCCTTAAAGATATATTCCACTTTCAACAAATATATTGTATTCTTTTAATAATGCTAAATTATACCACTTTCCAAAACACTATCAATTCCTTGCAGGGTTTAAGATATTTGCTTGTTGTCATTCAGTGGGAACTTTCATTAGTATAGTTACTATAGTATCCTGGCTCAAATATACACAGTAAGGCCTCATGCACACGACCTTTCAGTTTTTTGCAGTCCGCAAACCGCGGATCTGCAAAAAACGGAAGCCGTCCGTGTGCCTTCCGCAATTTATGGAACGGGCGGCCCATTGTAGAAATGCCTATTCTAAAGAATAGGACATGCTATATTTTTTTTGCAGGGCCACAGAACGGTGCAACGGATGCGGACAGCACACGGAGTGCTGTCTGCATCTTTTGCGAACCCGAACAACGGTCGTGGGCATGGGGCCTAAAGAAGGTATTGTATCAATGCACTGCACGAGAAAAGTAAAGATTTGATCCAAATTTATGATACATTTGCCACATTTTCAGGGTTGTTTGCGCAATGTAAGGCAGACTACCGGTACATTTACTAAGGGGGGCCAGATCTTTTGTAGGCGGAGCTACATTTTTAGCCAGATTTATAATTGCTACTTAAAAAGAACAAAAAACTTTTTTTAAGTTGGAATTTTACTCCAGTCCCCTGGTAGAGTATCCGTTGGTATTTTGTGTGATAAATTTAACAATTGAAGTGCAGTATTTTATATTTCTTGCAACAACAAAAAAAAAGCCTTCAAACCAAACATACACTTAAAAAAAGCCCCAAAAGTCCTCATATTGATACATTGAACAGGGTATCTAGACATGTACCAGATTTATCAGAGGGGCTCAGGCTGGATGATGAATTTGGTGCACGGCAGATGCTTTTGTCTAACATTAAACTAACTACTGATTGACTTACTTTGCTACAGAATTTTTTCCAAAATTTGGCACAACATGCATCATAAGCCATGCCCCTTTCCCGCCAAGCCGTGTCCTTCACTGGGTGAGGTGCAGTGGATTATTCTTTTTGGCTGGCTTGTTTCATAAATATCTTTTAACATGAGATGCGCCTAAATGTGAAATTATAATGGAAAATTTTTAATTTATACTAAAAAGATATATATATTTTTTTTGTTGCCAAATCAGGAATATCCATTTAATAATCAGTATGTATTACTCGCGTCAATGCAGTCAGATGGCGGTTATTATTTGTTTATTGTACATAACGTAATGGTCGTCACTGTACGGTAGGATCATATTGGGGGATTTAGTGAGCTGTGAAAATGGCATAATAATAGACTCCTTAGGGACATATTATTTCAGCAGACTGACATTCTGTGAATACGGGGAATTCATTGCCCTAGAAGCAGCTGCCGGAGCACTAATTATACCAGAATTCATAGCCAGTGGAGCCACATGGAGACCACAGCCGGCGGTTGCAGTTATGTTTGTAATAAGTGGATTGGATGAAAACCAATGGAAACTATTGGCGGAGTTACAAAGCACGCTGCCATTGAAGGGGCTTCATAAATTGTTCTCTTTCAGAATATACTTGTGTTTTTCATGTCCCATATCACTTATAGTATCACTCTGTATCGTATACAGAAACAGTAACTTATTATTCACCAAACACATGAGCAATATGGGCTGGGCATAGCATTTCTACAGTATGGATCCGCAAAATACGGATGAAATACGGATGTGTTCCGTGTGCGTTCCGTATTTTTTGCGGACCTATTGACTTGAATGGGGCCTCGGACCGTGATTTGCAGACAATAATAGCACATGCACTACTTTTTTGCGGAACGGACATGCGGACAAATTGAAACTGAATGCACACGGAGTAACTTCTGTATTTTCTACAGCCCCATTGAAGTGAATGGTTCTGCATACGTCCGTAAAAAGAATGGAAGCAGAAAGAAAATATGTTTGTGTGCTCGAGCCCTAACTGTGCTATAAATGTGCTACATTACGTAACATACGAGTTCATTGTGTTACGACAACTAACAAGCATATAATATGGAGCCATGTAAGGAGAGATTCGTATGGGAAAGTGCCAAATGTGAAAGCTGTGCAGGAATTTTCTGGTTTTACGTATATATTACGAAATCTAGTGTAGACAAAACAGCTTTGCCTCCAGGCTGAAAGCTATTACCTACACTGATACGTTGTAGGCCTGGCCACACGCATGTGATAAGTGTAGGCCGATCACTCACTCCAAACAGCGATCTCTTCCGACATATCCCCAACACACTCCAGCTCAGCCTTGCAGAGCATGCATGTGTTCTGAACGGGAGAGAGGAGAAGGCTGCTGTCAGACTCATCTGGTCACTGCTAGTGATGAGCGGCAGGGGCTATATTCGAGTTAGCGATATTTCATATATTCGCGAATTCAAGATTATTTCTTGATTGCGAAAAATCGGCAATGTAATGCATGCGAAATCCAGGCGTGGGTCACTTTTGCTACATTTTCCAAGCTGTAGGAAGTTTTCCGAGTCTGGAGAAAATGGTTGGCACGGCAGAACATAAAAAATGGCTTTATATGCAGTTAGAGTGCTCCAATATATCTGCGATTGCGCTAATCGGCACTAATTATGTGAATATTTTGGTGCAATACATGAAACTTCACATTTTAGTAGGTCTGCTTATATGTATGGACAGCAGAACCTAACACCCTGCACTGCAACAGCTACACTATATCAGAATATAACCTTCACTGACTGTCTGTATTATATATACCGTATTTTTCGCCCTATAAGACGCAACTAGGTTTTTGAGGAGGAAAATAAGAAAAAAAATATCTGTAACCAAAAGTTGTGCTTTTGGTGGCGGTCCGTTCATGACACTATTATGGGGGATCTGTGGATGATGCACTGTTATGGGGTGGGGGATTTGTGGATGGCACTGTTATGTGGGGGATCTGTGGATGGTATTATGATGGGGGGATCTGTGGATGGCATTATTATGGGGGGATCTGTGGATGGCATTATTATGGGGGGATCTGTGGATAGCATTATTATGGGGGGATCTGTGGATGGCATTATGATGGTGGGATCTGTGGATGGCATTATGATGGTGGGGGGGGATCTGTGGATGGCATTATGATCGTGGGGGGGGGGATCTGTGGATGGCACTGTTATGGGGTAGTGGATCTGTGGATGACACTGCTATATGTGTCATCCACAGATCCCCCCCATAACAGTCCCATCCACAGATCCCCCCCCCATCATAATGCCATCCACAGATCTCCCCCACCATCATAATGCCATCCACAGATCCCCCCACCATCGAAACGCCATCCACAGATCCCCCCACCATCATAATGCCATCCACAAATCCCCCCATCATAATGCCATCCACAGACCCCCCCCCCCCCCCCCCCATTATTATCCCATCCATAGATCCCTAAGGAGGGTCTGTAGTAGGCGGGGAGAGCGGCGGGTAGTGCAGACACTGTACTGTGGCTCCACCGCTCAGTATGTACTGTATTATACCTAGTGTTAATCATAATATCTAAACTGCGCTCCCCATCTGTACCGTACTTACCGGTACATGTCACACTCCGTCTCCTTTAGTAAGCGCTAGCAGGCAGGTCGGGCTGCAGGCGGCCGTAACTCACTGAGGTCTTGTGCCTGCTCCGCCTGCTTCATTCATAAAGTAGGCGGAGCAGGCACGTGACCTCAGTGAGTTACGACCGCCTGCAGCCCGGCCTGCCTGCTAGCGCTTACTACAGGAGACGGAGTGTGACATGTACCGGTAAGTATGGTACAGATGGGGAGCGCAGTTTAGATATTATGATTAACACTAGGTATAAGGCCTCATGCACACGACCGTTGTGTGCATCCGTGGCCGTTGTGCCGTTTTCCGGTTTTTTTTGCGGACCCATTGACTTTTAATGGGTCCGTGGAAAAATTGGAAAATGCACTGTTTGGCAGCCGCATCCGTGATCCGTTTTTCCTGGCCGTGAAAAAAAGACCCGTCCTATTTTTTTCACGGCCAACGGTTCACGGACCCATTCAAGTCAATGGGTCCGTGAAAAAACACGGATGCACACAAGATTGTCATCCGCGTCTGTGATCCGTGTCCGTTTTTTCCTATCATTTCAATGGCAAACTTGACTTCGATTTTTTTTTTTTTCATTTTTCATGTCCGTGGATCCTCCAAAAATCGAGGAAGCCCCACGGACGAAAAAACGGTCACGGATCACGGACCTACGGACCCCGTTTTTGCGGACCTTAAAAAAAAACGGTCGTGTGCATGAGGCCTAATACAGTACATACTGAGCAGCGGTCCAGAGTACAGTGCCTGCACTGCCCGCCGCTCTCCCCGCCTACTAAAGACCCTCCTCACAAATACATCGCAGTCTGCTATGTAAATTGCCAGCATTCGCCCCATAAGACGCTTTTTTCCCACTTTTGGGGGGGGGGGGGAGTGCGTCTTATGGGGTGAAAAATACGGTATATAAGCTGTCTAACTATCTAATGTAGTGTGGAAAGCACAGAGCACAGCAATGACACTGCTCTCTCTCTCTCTCTCTCTCTCTCTCACTCTCTCTGAACTTTAAAAATACGGTAGAAAATGGCTGCTGGGGAGGTTCTTATATAGTAAGGGGTAGGCAACTTTCCTATTGGTTGCTAGGGATGTTGCTAAGCTCAGACAAGACATTGCAGACTTCTCAATGGCCCACAAGCAAGAAGGGAGGTTGCTGATGAAAAAAAAAAAATCTAGACTATTCGAAATTACGATATGGTTCCGCAAATAGTCCTAAAAAAAAAAAAACGAACGGACACGGAAAGAAAATATGTTCGTGTCCATGAGCCCAAAGGGGCAGAGAAGGGATGCAAATGCAGGAAAACAGAGTAGCTGGGGTGCACTGAGAGGCTTTAGGCCTTTTGCACACAAACATATTTTCATTCCGTGTTCGTTCCGTTTTTTTTGCGGACCGTATACGGAACCATTCATTTCAATGTGCATTCCATCTCTGTATTTCCGTTCCGCAAAAAATTTGAACATGTCCTATTATTGTCCACATTACGGACAAGGATAGTACTGTTCTATAAAGGGCCAGCTGTTCCGTTCTGCAAAATACAGAATGCACACAGATGTCATCCGTATTTTACATACATACGGTCGTGTGCAAGAGGCCTTCGCCTGCCCCTTGGTGCACTGGAGCCCTCATTTGCATAAGCATTATATGGTTGATCCTGCTGACTGATTACTTTTGCAGCCATTTCAGTCTGGATATATTGCTTGGTTTGTAGAACACCTCTGCATACAGAACATTGTATTACAGAGGCGCTAAACTGCATTCACTACTAACAGTATGGAAAGAAATTTGTCACTCAGGGCTCATTTAGACGGCCGTATGCTGTCCGCAACAATGCTGATTTGTTTTTCTGCGGATTAGATGCTGACCCGTTGACTTCTACGGGGCCCTTTTCTTCCATTCCACGGCTCCGCAAAACAAATGAAACATGTTCTATACTTGTCAGTGAAAATCAGAACGTGGCCCCATTGTCTGAAAAATATGGAATGCTGTCTGTTTTTTTGCGGACATGAACTGTCCACAAAAAAAAGGATCTGCATTTTTGCGGACAGAATACGGCCGTCTGAATGAGCCCTTATAGAGATATTGGAGATTTATCAGAACTTGTGTAAAGTAGAACTGGCTTAGTTGCCCATAGCAACCATTAAGATTCTACGTTTCATTTTTCAGCGCTTATTTGGAAAATGAAAGGTGGAATCTGGTTGCTATGGGTAACTAAGCCAGTTCTACTTTACACCAGTCTTTGATAACTCTCCCCCTATTGATATGTACATATATGTAGATGTAAAAAATCAGACCAAATAAAGACCAAATGTGTCTATAAAACCTCCCCTGGAGCTGGCAGATCCACAGAGAGGTTTGCTATGCGATCTGTCATCCGTTATATGTGTTCCAGGCCGAGTGCAGCAATATATAGATTATTCGAGCATGTATCCAGGATGACGGGCACAGCACAGGTCCAGGTATCGCTTCTTAACCCTGGCGGTAGGAGAGTTATTACAACGTAACTACAGCTTCAGGAGGGTCCAGTTTTGACAGTGTCCGAGGTCTTATTTTTTGGTAGGCCGGCAAAGACAGATTTGCCATGAGGACTGCCCAAAATCCAAATGTCTTCATCCCTTGATACGTCAGGTCGTCTCGGGCTTGAGACAGGAGTCGGAGATCGCTAGCGAAGTAAAAGCACTAATAGAATTTAATTAAGCACAATGGCGATCTCCATTAAATGGATTGCTGCACAGCTTCAACGTATCAGTTATGCTAGCTGTCATGGCTTCACGGTATGAGACCTATGGCCGGGCAAGGCCGGGGTCACTTGATTGACTGTGAAATGAAGTTAAACTTGACAGATTTGTGGGAGTGAAGGGGTTACAGAGGAAAGAATTCTCCATTACACAGCAATATGCTGGGAATCAGCTTGCTGAGCGCAGGCTACATTGGCTGTCTTTGTTGAGGGGCCTTGTTAAGTATTAACTAGAGAAAGGCTCTGCCCGGCCTACTCCATGGGAACACTTTATCTCCTCTTCACTGGAGCCACGGCCTGCGGTGTTTAATTTTTCTCTCTCGGTTGGGCTGCGGCCCTGTGCCGTTCCAGCCAAAAAACGTTCATATTTGAGGAAGCTTAACTCTCCCTTGGTTGCCAGGTATTAAACGAAAACTTGTCTGTCACAGGAGGAGAGGGTCAGGGGGAGAGAATAAGGGGTCATGTTAACTACTAAGGCAAAAAACAAACTCCAGGCCGACTAGTCACGTGAGACAGCTTTTAGCTATGGAGACAGCCCTGGGGCCAAGAGAGAGAGAGAGCGATACAGTAGTGACCGTCTGGAGGTATGAGTGAAGTTGCTCCCTGAGGGGTACAGATACGCACTCTTGCTTCACTGGATTGCTTTCAATATTTCTGCTCTTGAAAAATAATACTGAAAACTCAATGGTCTCTATAAAAGCGTACAGCGAAAAATAATCCTATCTTCATGTATTGAGGAACTTAACCAATTATATCCATAAGCCCCATTCAAATCAAGTTTGTTCAGTAAATATAGAAAAACAGCAGTACCCCATCCCCCCCATTGTTGTTGTGGAAACTATGACTCCCAGCATTGCCTAAGAGCATGCATGGAGTTAGGCCTCTTGCACACGAACGTTGTGTGCCCGTGCCCGAATTGCGGCACCGGCCCGTGTGCACTCCGCATCACTTGAATGGGTCCGCAATCCTGGAGATGCGAAACGGAAGTGCGGATCGGAACTCCACGGAAACTCTACGGAGTGCTTTGGTGGTGTGCACTCCGCATCACTTGAATGGGTCCGCAATCACGGAGATGCGAAACGGAAGTACGGATCGGAACCCCACAGAAACACTACGGAGTGCTTTGGTGGTGGTTCTATTTTTTTGCAGTGCGGACGGATCACGGACCCATTCAAGTTGAATGGGTCTCGATCCATCCCGGCTGCCGCACGGACGTTGCCCGTGCATTGTGGACCGCAAAATGGGGTCCCCAATGCACGAAACGGATGCACAATGTTCGTGTGCAAGAGG
Source organism: Bufo gargarizans (assembly GCF_014858855.1). NCBI lineage: Eukaryota > Metazoa > Chordata > Amphibia > Anura > Bufonidae > Bufo > Bufo gargarizans. Next base: position 146,753,803 of record NC_058086.1, read on the forward strand.
CCTTATGGCTTAACAGCTGGAGAGCCACAGGTTGTAGACCATATAAAGGGTTTTTCTAGGAGTTATCCCATGACTAATGTACTGTATAGATGAAAATCAGAAATCATATTGTACATGTCAAACTCTTTCTAATAAAGCTAGAACCAGCCCTGTACCTCACATGGATCCAGAGATCTCCATTCATTGCTCTGCTAGATTTATATCAAGCTGGCAACTCAAGGAGAGTGTCATTTCGAATGCAGCTCAGGGGGCGTGTCCTTTCTGCTGCAGCCCCGTTCCTATCACAGCTCAGGAGGCGGTCTAAGGATGAAACTGAGCATGTGCGGCCATCTCACTGAGCTGGACAACAAAATAACAAAAAACAAACAAACAGCAGCTGGCGCTATGCAGATACATTTTATTGAATAATTTGTGGATATATTATTTTTATAGGGTAGAGATCTGCAGCAGTGAAGGCATACTTGCCCCCCCCCCACCACCCAGAGAAAGGATATGTCTTCTGGGCTGCCAGGCTGAAGATAATCTAGCAGGGCATTTGGAACAAGAACGGGGAGATTCTCTGGATCTATGGGAGGAACAGGCCTTCCTCTAGCCTTGTTAGAAAGAGATTATGTGGTGTTTTTTTTATTTTTTAGATTAATCATGGAATAACTTTAAATTTGCATAAACTGCATTGAGCTCCAAGTTGGACAGAATGGCCAGTTGAAACTATTTATTTATTGCATTGGCAACAGTCTAAGAATATGCAAATTACGACATACTAGTCACATGAGCCTCCTCCAAAAACGGAGCTAATTTGCATACTTTTTTCCCATGGAACATTGCCTAAAAAAAGGTCTCCAAATACCTGCTGGGTCTCCTCAGTGCTAGTCTTAGACTAAAAATGGAAACTATAAAAAAAAATAAAAAATTGATCTTTCTATTACCCGGCTGCCTTCACTCTGAATACCTGGATAGCATATAAATATACTCAAAGTGTAATACAATTCTAACTCCAAAAAGCACACAGTAAAAAATCCCAACTGTTTCCACGCAGCAGCCAGGAATAAGTCCAGAGTTCATCTCTATATGGGAAAGATTTTCCCTTGTTTATAAAAAAAAAAATGAAATGTTCTATGTGTTGCAACGCCCAGTTTTGTGTTGAAAGCTTCATGGAACAGATTTACTCTATGACAAATTATTGCTGGTTAGATTTTTTTTTTCCTTGAAATTTTTTTTATTTTTTATTAATTCTTTTTCCTTGCTCTTGTAGTTTTACCAGAATTAAAAGGGTTACCCCATGAGTCATGTGAAAATCAGACAGCATATAGTTACAATCTCTCTCTCTCTCTATATATATATATATATATATATATATATATATATATATATATATATATATATATAGTAACTATACTACTATGCTACCTGATTTTGCTAACAAACTTAGAACTTGCTCTGTACCTCACATGGATCCAGAGATCTACCCATTTATTGCTGCAATTGTTCTACTAGATTTATTTCAAGCTGGCAGTTAAGGGGGCATGCACTTTTCTCAGGGGGTGTGTCCTTTCTCCTGCAGCTGGTGAAGAATGGAGTTGAGCATGTATGCTAAGTTCTGTGAGCTGGACAGATAATGTGTGAGGGCTAATTTTTTGCAGGTTAATCTGTAGTTTTCAATTGTATAATTTTGGGTGTGTGTATGACTTTTTGATCTAGATAAAGTATCTCACAAGTCAGTACACCCCTCACATTTTTTGTAAATATTTTATTGTATCTTTTCGTTGGACAACACTGAAGATCTGACACTTTGATACAATGTAAAGTAGTCAGTGTACAGCTTGTATAACAGTGTAAATTTGGTGTGCCCTCAAAATAACTCAACACAGTCATTAATGTCTAAACCACTGGCAACAAAAGTGAGTACACCCTTAAGTGAAAATGACCAAATTTAGCCCAATTAGCCATTTTCCCTCCCCGATGTCATATGACTCATTAGTGTTACAAGGTCTTAGGTGTGAATGGGGAGCAGATGTGCTAAATTTGGTGTTATCGCTCTCACACTCTCTCATATTGGTCACTGGAAGTTCAACATGGCACCTCATGGCAAAGAACTCTCTTAGGATCTGAAAAAGAGAATTGTTGCTCTACAAGAAGATTGCCAGCACCCTAAGGGTCCATTCACACGTCTGTTGTTTCTTTCCTGATCTGTTCCGTTTTTTGCCGAACAGATCTGGACCAGATCTGGACCCATTCATTTTCAATGGGTCCTGAAAAAAAATCTGACATTGTGCTGTCCGTTTTTTCCAGGACCCATTGAAAATTAATGGGTCCAGATCTGGTCCAGATCTGTTCGGCAAAAAACGGAACAGATCAGGAAACAAACAACGGACGTGTGAATAGACCCTTAAACGGAGCTGCAGCATGGTGGCCAAGACTATACAGTGGTTTAACAAGACTGGTTCCACTCAGAACAGGCCTTGCCATGGTCGACCAAAGAAGTTGAGTGCACGTGCTCAGCTTCTATACAGAGATTGTCTTTTCAAAATAGACATATTAGTGCTGCCAGCATTGCCGCAGAGGTTAAAGGGGTGGGGGGGTTAGTCTGTCAGTGCTCAGACCATACACCACACACTGCATCAAATTAGTCTGCATGGCTGTCATTCCAGAATGAAGACTCTTCTAAAGATGAAAGCCCACAAACAGTTTGCTGAAGACAAGAAAACAATTATTTGGTTCATATGGTGTCAAGAGTGTGTGGTGGTAACCAGGTGAGGAGTACAAAGACAAGTGTGTCTTGCCTACTGTCAAGCATAGTGGCGGGAGTGTCAAGGTTTGGGGCTGCATTAGTACTGCTGGCTGTGGGGAACTACAGTTCAATGGGGGAACCATTAATGCCAACATGTACTGTCACATACTGAAGCAGAGCATGATCCCCTCCCTTTGGAAACGGGGCCGCAGGCCAGTATTCTAACGTGATAATGACCCCAAACACACCTCCAAGATGACCACTGCCTTGCTAAAGAAACTGAGGGTAAAGGTGCTGGACTGGCCAAGCATGTTTCCAGACCTAAACCCTATTGAGTATCTTTGGGGCATCCTCAAATGGAAGGTGGGAGGATCCCAAGCTCTTTAACATCCACCAGCTCCATGATGTCATCATGGAGGAGTGGAAAAGGATTCCAGGGGCAACCTGTGAAGCTCTAGTGAACTCCATGCCTAAGAGAGTTAAAGCAGTGCTTGAAAATAATGGTGGCACCACAAAATATTCACATTTGGGTACAATTTGGCCATTTTCACTTAGAGGTGTACTCACTTTTGTTGCCTGTGGTTTAGACATTAATGACTGTGTTGAGTTATTTTGAGGGCACACCAAATTTACACTGTTATACAAGCTGTACACTGACTACTTTACATTGTATCTGAGTGTCCTATCTTCAGTGTTGTGCCATGAAAAGATATAACAAAATATTTCCACAATTGTGAGGGGTGTGCTCACTTTTATGAGATAGTGTAGATAGATATTAGATATATTTATATTTCATATAAAATTATTTCTTTTTTTATATTTTTAAAAACTTAAAAAAAAATATTAAATCTCCCTAAGGTTCTTTAACATGCAATCTTTAGATTGCATTTCTCATATTTTACTGTGATTTTACTCACCTTTTTTTTTTTTTTAGAGAGACCCAGGGTATTGGAAACAACCGCAGCGCTCCTGGGAAAAGCCACCTCATATGTCAAAATTGACCGTGGCATTTGAGGGATTAAATGTCTGTGATTGGCAGTATCGCTGATCGCAGACATTAGCTTTGGGTGACTGCTGTGTGAAACAGAAGGCACCCACTGGCATCCACCGTACATATGAAATAAATTAGAAGTTGATTAAATTAATATGTACTTCATCTGAATTTCTTGAAATATGTATAATTTTTATTTTATTTTTTAAGGACAGCATTATTCAATTGTCATGTAATGATGCAGTTTAGAGATATTAATCTCACATACTCTATTCTTTTTCTATTGTTCCATTTTTCGAAGCAGTTTGACAATCCTTCTTTATATATTATTAACAGGACATTCCAGTATGCAGAGTCACACCGCATTTACATGGGGTATAATATCTAGTTTATTTAATTTATGCATTTCCAGGAGTAACAACATAGGCGGAACTATACAACATAAAGTTCTACAAAAAGATACACAAAAATTCATGGGGAGTACAAGTGCTTTCTAACAAACGTGTTCGGAGAGCTGACACGTCTTCTTCAAAATAATGATGTCTTCAACTGCTTATTTTCCTCCCAGATTTATATGTAGATTATAAATGGAAATCTTCGTGCAGTGTGACAAAGTATGTTTATTATCTGAAGAATTCCATTTTATGAAACGAAAAAGCATAATTCTGATGAAATGAATGTTCTCCAGCTTGAGAAGAACGTCTTGATGTGTCTACAGGTCAGAGCCTTGGCTGAGAGTGCTGGTTGGGTAGCAGGAGGGCAGAGAAGATGAATGTAGACACCATTCTTCATTGACTTGCAGCTGTTTTCTCCCTCGTGTTGGGGTCTTAAAAGAGACACATTTCTTCCCCATTTCTTGTGGGTGTTTTGTAGAATGGTTAATCCTTTAGTTTAATTAAAGGAAAATAAAAACACAGAGTACGTGAGTCAGACTATTGTTGGTCTCCTGGAACAGAATGTCAACCGGTAACTTCTCAATAGGGGATGGATAAAACCATAGAGGAATCATAATGTCCATGTGTTAAATCCTCTTATCCCAATCCTACCTCCTTCCTCACTTCACCACCGCCCTGCTGAGAGTAGAGGCCTGGGGACATGCTGTAAACTGCCTAAAGAACAGCCTTTCTGATAATGGTTTAGTATTTGAGGAATTTTACTGGTCCGAGTAAACAGAGAACATAGAGATCGAAACAGCAGCGGAGCAATGAAAGAGCAAAGGGGAACATAACACGGGCTAAATATTAGCCACTGAGGGAAGCAGTGAAAAGAGCTGGTAGAGGACTGATATGTACGGGGAAAGAGAATGGAGTAAGGCACATATCTGCAAAATGATGCATTATAAAATGTACTATATCGTCTGAGCATTGAAGATTTCTGTGTGATAAATAATTGTGGAACATCTTTTCCTGGTACTTCTCATTGTGCCATTCCTCTTTAAAGGGAACCTGTCACCAGGATTTTGTGTATAGAGCTGAGGAAATGGGCTGCTAGATGGCCGCTAGCATATCCGCAATACCCAGTCCCCATAGCTCTGTGTGCTTTTATTGTGTAAAAAAACCGATTTGATACATATGCAAATTAACCTGAGATGAGTCCTGTCCCTGACTCATCTAACATACAGGACTCATCTCAGGTTAATTTGCATATGTATCAAATAAATTTTTTGACACAATAAAAGCACACAGAGCTATGGGGACTGGGTATTGCGGATGTGCTAGCGGCCATCTAGCAGCCCATGTCCTCAGCCTTATACACAAAATCCTGGTGACAGGTTCCCTTTAAATCCTCCTAGAAATGTATGAACAAATTGACATCTGGGTGTTACCAGTTTAAGGCATATCTTGCACAGTGCTATTGTCCAATCCGTGCTGCTAGTAGCAGAAAGTGTACGGACACACCCCTTTGACATTGGAATTACGGACAGTTTTTAAATTTAATTTTATATTTATAGGAGGAGTAACAGAGGAACAGTACAACACAGAGATGAGAAAAAAAGATGCTCCAGAATTATTGTATTATAGGTAGAGATGAGCGAAGTTATGAAAACGTCCATTCGGCTGCTTTGCCGAATTTCACATTTGCTTTGTTACGAAGTGCAATTCTTTTTAAGTAGCGGGTGCAATTATGGGGAACGGCGATTGCGCCCATCCCCCCCAACATCATTGAACCCCTGATCGTCGCTCATCATGGCATCTGAGATAAAAAAAATAAGGGATTTCAGGGGTTAAAAAAATAAATCTGTCATCCGTTTGAGCGTGATGAGGCCACCGCAGCTATCTTGATTGAAGATCCCGTGCAAAATCTTGCGCGGTGCGTGATGACGTCATCAAGATGGCCTCTTCGCACTCAAATGGATGAGGCTGAGTGTGTTTTTATTTTTATTTTATTTTTTTAACGCCATTTCAGGGAAAATGTATTCGTTACCACAAAGCACAAGGAAATTCGGCTTTGCAGTGAATCGAATTCTCCCTGAAATTTGGATCTAAGTCCACTTTGATTTTCTCAACACTATTTATAGGGAATGCAAGTGTTAAGTAATACATCAATGGATGGTCATTTTCTGGCATTTATAAGAGGTGCTTTTTCCCCCCTACACAATATCCTAGGAAAGAAATAGAGATCGCACTCAAGCAAAAGACAAGCCCAACTAGGAAATGTCTGGAAAGACTAAGGACCAGATTTACTATTTCTATAGATGGCGTTAATTTAGGCAGACTAGACCTTCACCAGCTTTACACAGTAGCTGATGCTGGATGATAAATCTGGTGTATGAATAGATATATTTCTCTAACTCTGTCTTAACTTTTGGTTATTTTACTTTGAGACAGAATTTTACATCAGAATCGTGGCCTAATTTTGGCACAAAAAGGTGCACATTAGGCCATGGCCTCTTTCCCACGAAGTTCTGCTCCCTTACTGTTAAGCCCCACCACCTTTCTGAGCAGATCCGAAAAAAAGTGTAGAAACCCTAGTTACGACAAACTGCTCCAAAATTGTTCCAATATGCACAACTTTTTAGACAAAAAGTGTAGACACATTGGTAAATCAGGGCCTGAGTCCTCTCTCTTTGAATCCACTCCTGACTTTGGCTTTAAAAACTGCATCAAGAAACCTTACCATGGAAACCCATTAAAGGGGTCTTCTGATTATTTATTTATAACGGACGACCTATTCTCTGGATAGGTCATCAGTATTTGATCAGTGGGGGGTCCTACACCCGCTCGGACCCCCGCCAATCAGCTGTTTAAGAAGGCACCAGTGCTGTGAGCACCATTGGCTTCTTGCAACTTACCAAGCACAGCGCCATACATTGGTTAGTGGCTGTGCTTGGTATGGCAGCTCAGCCCCATTCACTTGATTGCTGAGGTACACCTAGGCCATGTGACCGATGGACATGACAGGCCTAGGCAAAGCTGTGAGAAGGCCGCAGTGCTCACAGGAGCGCCAATGCCTTCTCCAACAGGTATTTGGACTTCTCCCGGGTATTGGACCCCCACCGATCAGATGATCAAACCCGTTTAAATAACATGGATTTATATACTGTACATTTGCAAAACAAATGTTATGGCACAACAGGGGCTGTAATAGATAAAAAAAAAAAAGTTAAACTTTTTTTTTTTTTTTTTAGTTTTGTACCTATTTTGGAGCTTGGTTCCTTTTGCAGTATTCTCCAAATGGGTTTAATGTCCTTATGTGTCGTCTAGCCGTGGTGGCACCCAATGGTAAATTACTCCCAATTAATGGGAATGGTACATGTAATTAGATCACCTTCTATAAATAGATTCGGCAGGGTTTGTAGAAGATGTGAAGCCATCTGGCCGCTACCCTTACATCAGCTTCACTTCTCAGTGTGACTTGTCATTATACATACAGCTCTTGCTCTTCTCTACAGACATTAATGTGAAATTACATGTTATGTTCATCTGATCTCCAGCGCTGTGGTGGACAAGCAGTAGATTGAGTTATGTAACATTTAGTAAATGAATATGTCTTGACATTAGAAGCAACTAAAATCTTCACAAAAGAAAAAAATCTTTTTAGGCACGTGCAAAGCTGCCCGTAAAATTTCTATCCCATACTTCTCCATATAGGTGATATGAGGAATTAAAACCTTGGTAGAACTGTAACCAAGTGAAGAATATGTGGGGACACTATGGAGATTTATCAAAACTGGTGTAAAAGAAAACTGGCTTAGTTGCTCATAGCAACCAATAAGATTCCACCTTTCATTTTTTAGAGCTCCTTTGGAAAATGAAAGCTGGAATCTGATTGGTTGCTATGGGCAACTAAGCCAGTTCTACTCTACACTCTGATAAATCATGGCCTATCTCTTCTAAATACACTACAACCTCTGCCTCTAAAACTACTTACCTTAAGGGGTCTCCAGGCAGATGAGGGTGCTGGAAATATTAATGATGGATCTAGATAGGACTGAAGTATAAATGGTGAATACTCCTATACTCCTGTGGTGACTTGAGAGTAAAAGATTGTCTAGTGTGGCCTAGGGATAAATACATATTTTATTCTAATAACCGTGATCGTCAGGGATGGTGAACGGGAATGGTAATATTCCTGTTGGTGAAGGGGTTAATTTATATATAGTCAGTAGGTTACTTACCTCTGTAGGCTTTAGAGTGGTCCCTGCTGCCTCTGACAGGAAGGTGAACTTGATATCCTCATCGCATTCAGTTGTCTCTTTATGTCTGATGATGATTCTCAGTCAATGCAAAAACATATTTACAACACTTTTTGGTTTGGTCAAAAAGATTTTTCAAATAGAAAAATCTGGCAAAATATATTAATATAAATAGCAGTATCAATGGTTTTACCTGGTGTATGCCTAACTTAAAGAGGTTATCCCACCAATAATGTAAAAAATGAAAATCGTACATAATCTAGTACATGACAGCATTCTTCTAACAGAACTAGATTCAGCCCTGTGCCCCACATGGATCCAAAGATCTCCCCATTCATTGCTCAAATTGTTCTGCTAGATTTATTTCAGGCAGTCAGCTAAGGGGCGTGTCCTTTCTCAGGGGTTTGTCCTGTCTACTGCAGCTGGTGGCAGTGGAAGGATGGAACTGAGCGTGAGCTTCCGTCTCAGTGAGCAGGACAAAGAAATTAGAAAAAGAGCAAACAGCAGGTGGCGCTGTACAGATGCATTTTTCATTGAATAACTCAGTAACATTTTAAATTACATGCAATTACAAAAGGATTCAGATCCAGGTGCCGGTTTGAAAGTTGTAGAATATTTTTAGGGGGGACAACCCCTTTAAAGAAATTTCTCAGGAATGAGCAGCCGCAGAGAAGTGATTGCCATCCACAGATATCACCAGGGATAATTGATCCTTACCTTTCCTCTGCGGTAGCTACTTTATAGAGGATGTAATATGACAAGGCTCCTGTGTAAGAGTGTGGGAGCCCAAGTGCAGTATAGATGTCCTCAGTGAAGACGAGGAGTCTGGTGGCGACTGTGGACTTTCTTTTGTACATGCACGGGTATACCCCAACAACCACACTGATGGGCAAACAAGTAGCTTTATAGAGTCCTAGCTCCACCTATGTCCTACCAGATATATGGCATCTGACAAGTCATTAATGGATTCCTCAGTACTGAGGATCTCAAAGTACAGTCTCCTGCAACATAACGCCCAGGGCCTGATCTACCTGAGGGTCACACTCACAGTAACCCTTAGCAGCCACCATATCACAGTGGACATAAACAGATAAACTTATATAAAATTACATCAATGAATAATATGACACAAATAAAAAGCACAGTAATAGCAGGTCCTATCATCGCTGCAGATCTCAGGAGAACACATTTCTCTCATGTGCTCCAGAACAGTTCATGATGTGAAGACTCAACTTCCTGTTACTGAAAGAAAACACTCACACCCTACGCACTGACACTCTTAAAGCGACAATAACATAACATTTTCAGGACACAGAACATAATATAAGGAATATATTCACTGGGGGTTTGGAGCACACCTCTGAAGGCCACGGTGAAGTTTTTGGTGTGGAAGAAGGAGATGTTGGTGGAACCATTAGTGGAGACAAACTGTGGAGACAAACATGTAACTGCTTTCAGGGACCTTGATTAAAAAGTGCATACAGTACTTAAACAATAAACAGAAAAACCCATAAAATGCCTTTAATTTGTGGAACACAGAGGAGCATAAAGAAGATGCTAGAGCTACTTATTTTGTAAATGGCCTCTGTCTCCAAATACATACTATATTGTACAGTCCCGACTTCATCTCTGTCATTTTCTTCTCTGTGATGTGAAGAAACACACAACTTCTGAACACATACACTAGATCCAGAAATATTATTGTAAAAAAAAAAAAGCCACAGAGTATTTTGGGAAGCTATTAGATGATAATTATGCTTCCTGGCCTTGGGAACCAACCTGATGTCTGCAAAGAGCTGTAATTCTGTCAGTAGGCAAGGTCTTGGCTGTCCTTTTTTATCAAGGAGTTCCCTGAACGTTACACACACAATGTACTCAAGAGGAGCAATGTTTATGTCTGAAAGGGATTGCTAAGTGGCCACTTTATTATGACTAGGACATTGTTAGCATATTGGTTATTTTGCAGTATAAGGCCTCATGCACACGACAGTATTTTTTTGCGGTCCGCAAAAAGAGGTTCCGTTGTTCCGTGATCCGTTTTTGTTTCCGTGTGTCTTCCTTTATTTTTGGATTATCTCCAAACATGAAGGAAAGTAAAAAAAAAAATCTAAGTTTAGTTTGCCATGCAAATGATAGGAAAAAAGCGGACGCGGATGACAATCTTGTGTGCATCCGTGTTTTTTCACAGACCCATTGACTTGAATGGGTCCACGAACCGTTGTCCGTGAAAAAAATAGGACAGGTCATATTTTTTTTCACGGACAGGAAACGCGGATCACGGACGCGGATTACAAACAGTGCATTAGCCGAATTTTCCACGGACCCATTGAAAGTCAATGGGTCCGTAGAAAATCACGGAAAACGGAACTACGGACACGGGACACAACAACGGTCGTGTGCATGAGGCCTAAGGTATAGAAAAGCAGTCGGTAATGCTGATTATAATTTTCCTATAAAACCATTCACGCATTCCTAAAATTTGGAAAGGGATTTCTATAGATTGTGAGTACCAGAATATCAATGTAGATATTATACAGAAAATGGGCATCAACATTAAAATTATAGCAATTCCTTATCATTTTTTAGCATCACTACATGAAGCTAATAAAATGTTATGCATCTTCTTTTTTCAAGAACTGAAGTTTGTTTGTGTCCATCCCACCAGTCATGAGTCCTTGGACATCTTTCTAATCGTTTGAAGCTAATGCCCAGTAGACTCCCTATGAATTGAGCGAATCATACTCCATGAAGCTGAATTCGATTCGAATTTCAGGGGAAATTCGATTTGTCGCAAAGCCGAATTTCCTTGTGCTTCATGGTAACTAATCGATTTTACTTGAATGGTGTATAAGAAAAATAAAATAAAAATATTTACCTAATCCATTTGAGCGCGCACACTGTATTATTGCTATCAGATGCCGCGATCATGTATGAACGTGTTATCTGAGGGGTACAATGATGGGGGCGGCGCAATCGCCACTACTTACAAAGAAATGCGCTTCGTGATGAAGTAATTGTCACAAAGCGATTTTTTATTTATTAGTAAAATTCAGCGAAGCAGCCGAATCGAACTTTCCAATACTTCGCTCTTCTCTAGTTATAGATAGTGTTGAGAGGAGCAAAACATTCGAAGCGGAATTTGGTCTGAAGTTTAGGAAAAATTTGATTCTAAATGAATAACGAGTGGTAATGGTATCAAGTCAGTTTAACTAAAATGGTGATTGAAGGTGTTAGAAAGTGAAAATAAGTGTAGAGGAGACAAGCCCGGGAACATCACCCATAATGATGTGCAGCCAGACAATCTGCAGGTAGTCATCCCCTGTAAGGTCACAGCCCTGTAAAAGCCTCTTCCCACGCACTTCCGGGTCCGCAATTCAGTTCACGAAAAAAATAGAACATGTCCAATTCTTGTCCGCAATTGCATTTTCTATTATGTGCCGGCGATGTGCGGTCCGCAAAATGCGGAAAGCACATCGCCGATGTCCGTGTGTGTTTTGCGGATCCACAAAAAACGGATGTGTGAATGGACCCTTAGGGCTCATGCACACGACCGTATGGCTTTTTCAGTGTTTTGCGGTCCGTTTTTTACGGATCTGTTCCGTTTTTTGTTTCCGTTGTGTTTCCGTTTTTCCGTTCCGTTTTTCCGTATGCCACATACAGTCTACAGTAATTACATAGAAAAAATTGGTCTGCGCACAACATTTTCAATAGATGGTTCAGCAAAAACGGAACGGATACCGAAGACATACGAATGCATTTCCATGTGTTCTGTTTTTTTTTTGCGGAACCATTGTCTTGAATGGAGCCAAGTACCGTGATTTGCGGACAAGAATAGGACATGTTCTATCTTTTCACGGTACGCAAATACTGAAACGGAATGCACACGGAGACACCAGTTTTTTTTTTCTGAACCATTGAAATGAATGGTTCAGTATATGTACCTCATACTGAACTAAAAAAAACGGCCAGTATACTGAACGCAAAATACTGTCGTATGCATGAGCCCTTAATCTGTTTTGTTAGCTATACAGTTACTGTGCCTCAGTATTAAAGACAGGTGTAATATATCGCCTGGCCATATCACAGCTTCTGTGTTTCAAACTATGACATGACCAAGTAGAGTACCAGAATATTACTCCTAGTCCTTCCTTTCATGAAATGTTTTTTTTCTTTACAGTGGAGAACTCCTCTTAAAGGGGTTCCCTCACTTCAGCAGGTGGCATTTATCATGTGGACAAAGTTAAAACAAGGCACTTACTAATGTATTGTGATTTTCCATATTGCTTCCTTTGCTGGCTGGATTCATTTTCCCATCACATTATACACTGCTTGTTTCCATGATTACGACCTCTCTGCAATCCAGCAGTGGTGTTCCTGCTTGCACACTATAGAAAAAAGCGCTGGCCTCTCTGGTAGCCGGGACCGTGGGAGCTCACATAGGCTGGTGCTTTTAACTATAGTATTCAAGCACGGCCACTGCTGCTGGACTGCAAGGTGGTCATAACCATGGAAATGAATACTGTATAATGTGATGGAAAAATGAATCCAGCCAGCAAAGGAGGCAATATGGACAATCACAATACATTAGTAAGTGCCTTGTATTCACTTTCTCTACATAATAAATGCCGTTTGCTGAAGTGAGACAACCCCTTTAATGTCTTATTATAGTGTATACTAGTGTCATCCAGCTAGGTTACTACTAGAGAATTCATATCTCTGAGAAATGAACAATTTGATTATAAATTAATCAAATTTGTCTTCAATTTCCCCAAAATTCGGATTTCCAGCAAATCCAAAACTTTTGTGATTCAATTCAGATGAATCACGCGAAATGGCATATGCCATTTTATAGATTGGAAGAAAGCACAGCATCGTAGGGGAGGGAGACATTCAGGAGGGATGATCTTGACATGTGTCATAGGCACTATATACGGTCCCTACCGGGTAATCCATATGTATTCTGAACTTGTACTTTGATGCAATAGGACATCTATCAGACAGCAAAGAAAGCTTAAGACACTTAATACAGTTAGTTTAGTGTCAGAAGGGGACAGTTTTAGGGGAAATAATTAGGGATGAGTGAACCCGAACTTTGCTTTTTCACTCAAGTCCAGGTTTGGTGTTCGGGTGATTTTATTATTTTCCGTTATAACATGGTTAAATCAGAAAATAGTAGCATTCTTAAGACAGAATGCAAAACAATATGGCCATTTAGGGGTTAAAAAAAAAAAAACCCTCACCTCATCCACTTGATCGCGCTGCAGCCGCTTCTTTTATCTTCACTTAACATGACCTGCCAAAGGACCTGCGATGTGCGTGATGATGTTGACTTCAATGGGGTTCGGGTCAAGTTTATGTTCCGAACTTTGATCTGAATTTTGTCTGAACCTGGCAAATCTAAACTTCCACGGGTTTGCTCATCCCTAAAAATAATAGCTAGTTAGTTAGCCTTAAAGGGGTTGTCCAGGTTCAGGGCTGAACCCAGACATAGGCTTCCCTTCACTCTTTTAGCATGTAGGAGATGAGCATCAGAGCATTTCATTGTTCTGATGCTCCCCTTGCCCTGTGCGATACAGTGCAGGGCAAGGGGAGCATCGGAGAAGGGAATTACTCCGAAGCTCCTATCCTACATGCTAAAAGAGTGAAGTGGAGCTTATGTGTGGGTTCAGCCCTGAACTCGCTCAACCCCTTTAATTATCGATAGAGAGAGAGGCTTTATGTAGGAATTAGAGATGAGCGAATTTCTCAAAAATTCAATTCGCCTGGTTCAACGAATTTTCCGAAAAAGTTCGATTCGATCCGAATTTATTTGTGGCGAATTGCGTTAAAAATGGCTATTTCCTGGCTGCAGGGAGCCTTTATAGGGGTGTAGAACACTGTGCCTTGCAGTAACACGTATAGGGAGTCTGCTGTGGTAGTGAAACAATACTGTGAGTCAGTATGACATGCAGATGACAGGCATCGCTCTTAGAATCACTGCACACTTCACTTATTTGGGCAGTTACGGGGCCAAAACTGACCAAATAACCCAAGTGTCAACTCAGCCTTACAGGTCAAAGTAAGCGTCAAGAAGAAGCACACTCCTTTTACACTGTCATCAGCTGATTCCACATAGATGTCTACAGAACCTGTTCTATTAAATGTTATACAAGTAGAGCCCCCGACAGAGTGGAGAGGGTGTCAGCGGTAAGTTTGTGTTGACGTCACTGATTATTTTGCTCTTCCTCTGATCCGTCAGAACAATAACCCCCAAAAAACGGATCCTGTCTGTGGAGCATCCACCTTCACTTGGTCAGCATTTAGTCAGTAATCCATTAGTATTGCTAAAGCCCCCCAAAAAACAGGAGTGGATCCAAAACAGAGATGACTGGAATATTTGCATGTCTTCTGTGTTTTGTACCCACTCCTGCTTTTGGCTACCAAATCATAAGCTAATTCTGATGCAAAATAGGCCTTCCAGCTGCTACATAGACAGGATCCCTTGTGAGTCTCATTTTTCCTACCTTCTGACAGATCTGAAGAAGGTTCTAATAAATGATGATGTCAACAAGGCCAAAAAATCAAAATAGTGGCCCAGTGACATAGTGGTGAGATGGCAGCAGCATGAGGAGGCCACAGACTGGCAAGGTGACATAGACTGCACCGCTGAACGGCTAATAAGATTTTTTTTCCCCACTAATACACCACAAAAAAGGCAGTAATTTTGTCACTTCACTGAACAATGGCTAACAAGCCTTTTTTTCCCACTAATACACCACAAAAAAGGCTTTAGAACATATAACTGCACCGCTGAATGGCTAATGAGACTTCTTTATTTCTACTAATACACAACAAAAAAGGCTTTAAAATAACTGCACCGCTTAATGGCAAATAAGCCCTTTTTTCCCACTAATACACCCCAAAAAAGGCTTTAGAACATGCACCGCTGAACGGCTAATAACACTTTATTCCCCACTAATACACCCCAAAAAAGGCTGTCATTTTGTCACTTCACCACACAACGGCTAACGAGCCTTTTTTTCTCCACTAATACACCCCAAAAATGCTTTAGAACATTTTATTGCACCGCTGAATGGCTAAGGGTCCATTCACACGTCCGTTTTTTCTTTCCTGATCTGTTCCGTTTTTTCAGGAACAGATCAGGACCAGATCTGGACCCATTCATTTTCAATGGGTCCTGGAAAAAATCGGACAGCACAATGTGTGCTGTCCGTTTCCGTGGTTCCGTTCCGCATGTCCGTTTAAATATAAAACATGTCCTATTCTTGTCCTGAAAAATCGGATCCTGGTACAATACAAAGTCAATGGATCCGCAAAAAACGGATGACATTCGGATGTCATTCCGTATGTCATCCGTTTTTTGCGGATTCCGTTCCTGGAAACACATAACAAATATTTTTTTTTTTTTTTTTTTTTATTTTTTTTTCAAAGAAATCCAAACAACTTTATTTGATTATTGAAATGTATACATGTTCCCGTTTTTTGCGGATCCGCAAAAAACGGATGACATACGGAAACATTTTCAGGAACAACGGATCCGCAAAAAACGGACCGTTTTTCAGGATGAAAAAAAACAGGACGTGTGAATGGACCCTTATACGACTTTTTTTCCCCCCACTAATACACCCCAAAATAAAACTTTAGAACATATAACTGCACTGCTGAGCGGCAAATAAGCCCTTTTTTTTTTACCACTAATGCACCCTAAAAAAGGCTTTAGAACATACAGTATAACTGCACCACTGAACGGCTAATAAGACTTTTTTTTTCCCACTTATACACCACAAAAAAGGCTTTAGAACATATAACTGCACTGCTGAACAGCTAATAAGACTTTTTTTTCAATAATACACCCCAAAAAAGGCTTTAGAACATATAACTGCACCGCACAAGGGCTAATAAGACGTATACATATTTACTAGTAATAGACCCTGTTAATGGCTGTATCACACAGCACTTGCACCCCAATAACAAGCAAGGTTTGTTGGAATTACAGAGGTATCATCTATTGCAAACCTAAAAGCAGCAGTAACATGGTAATTTGGATTCCCAGTCAGTGCAGCAAGGTGTAATAGGATTGTTCCTATTACCCAGGCTGTACACTCCCCTATTGGACCCAATTCTCCTTGTATAGTGTGGAATAATTCCTCCCTATTCTTTCCCTAAACTTCTAATGATCTTTCCCTGAACTTCTATTCAGCTAAAAAAAATTAAGTATTTTCTACCACTTTCCCTAGCGCCTGCTAATGTCTCTCCCTGCACTAAGTACACTAGAAAATGGCTAAATCCAAAATGGCTGAGGCTTTTTATAGGGCTGTGACATCACAGGGGCTGGCTGGCTGCTGATTGGCTGCATGCATGGCATTGTGGGTGATCCCTCGTTCCCAGAGTTCTTTGCTCCATGTCCTAACACTTGCATCAGCCAAAATGTTAATTCTACTTCGTCAACTTCGAATCACTCATATCTAGTAGGAATAGCATGGGTTCAGTGTGTGTGTCATTGAACTCAGCTATTTTCAGTGAATGCTAAACTTCAGCAGCAATATTTAATGCTATAGTACTGTTTTTTTTATTAATGTATGTCAGCCCATGCTTTATCACATAATTCATAATCACAGACAGAAATCTCCTACTATAGTCTACCAATTTGTCCATCATGTTCCATACTTTGTTGCTGCTGCCACTACTACCCCTACACAGCCGCACATCTGCTGCCTTTACCATCATGTTCCATACTGTGTTGCTGCTGCTGGGTACCCTACTCTGCACAGTATAAAAAACCTGAAACTGCTGCCACAGAAGTTTTTGACACATTTTGCCATGATGAAAATTAAAAATAAAATAACACCAAACATGTTGCTGCTCCCCAAAAAAGGGATCGTTTTTGAACTATTTATAAAAAACAACAACAGACCATTGCTTCTTCCAATACCATCATTTGTTTATAAACACCAGAAGACAATTTGTGGGCCTTTTTAACCCATTCGACCCCGGGCCAGTTTTCACCCTTCTGCCCGGGTCATTTTTTGCAAATCTGACATGTCAATTTATGTGGTAATAGCTTTGGAACACTTTTATTTATCCAAGCCAGTCTGAGATTGTTTTCTTGTGACACATTGTACTTCATGATAGTCATAAATTTGAGTCAATATATTTCACCTTTATTTATGAAAAAATACCAAAGTTGCCCAAAAATTTAAAAAAATGTGCAATTTTCTAAATTTCTATTTCTCTGCTTTTAAAACAGAAAGTGATACCTCATAAAATATTTATGACAGGGAAAATCCTCAGCCGTGCGATGCCAGATGATGTTAACCCCTGCTCGGCCAGGACGACAGAATTAGGGAGCAGGTCACCTTCTAATCGCATCCCTAATCTGACCCTAACTCCTAGCTGCATGGGCCGACCTTTAAGGTACGAGGACCCATGCTCAGGAACCTCGGATCCCTAACTCACCCTCCGACCGGTCCCTGGACTAGGAGTCAGGGTAAGACGGCCTTTTCCTTCTGGACACGGAGGAACAGGGGTATCACTGGCCAAGCTGCAGGGAAAAGGGGGAACACAAACAGATCTATGGATATGGCAGGTGAACTGAACCAGTTCCACCTACCTGCCACAGCCTTGCTGACTGGATCCCTGTGCTGGCAAGCTGAAGATCACAACGCATCCACACACAGGGACCCAGATCCATAGCTGCACAGAAAAACAAGGAAAACATCAAATAGACATCACACATAAACTTGACATAAACTTATGACCACAAGGGTGGCCCCCACTGGCAGGTGAAATAACAGGAGGCTGCTCCAGCTAAGCATGGCTAAAGCAACCCACAGACTGGAGCTAACAGTGAGGCTTTATAGGCCCAAGTAACCACACCCAACAAACACACCCAGTGTTCACACACACAGAAGGGAAATTAACCCTTCAGACACAAGGCAAGGGAAGATGGCCACTTAAAGGGGAATACACACATAAAGCACACACTTCACCTGTTGCCGCGGGTAACGGCATGTGCGGCAATCATGTCCTGGGGATCAGCCATAGGACTGGGACACTGCCACCACACGCACTCAACACCACACGTTGCCACGGACAACCAAATGAAGGAAAGTGTCACACCACATACCATAGGCCGTGACATTCAGGTCTGAAGTCACTTTGTGATGCTTACATAGTAGAAACCCCCAATAAATGACCCAATTGTAGAAACTACACCCCTCAAGTTACTCAAAACTGATTTTTACAAACTTTAACACTTTAGGTGTTCCACAAGAATTAAAGGGAAGTTGAGATGAAATTTAAATTTTTCTCTTTAACACATCAAGGGTTAACAGCCAAAGAAAACTCAATATTTATTACCCTGATTCTGCGGTTTACAGAAACACCCCACATGTGGACGTAAACTGATGTAAGGGCACACAAAAGAAAAGGAACGCCACATGGTTTATGGAAGCCATATTTTGCTGTACTGTTTTTTAGATGCCATGTTCCATTTAAAGCCCCCCTGATGCACCCTTACAGTAGAACACCCCACATGTGGTCGTAAACTGATGTAAGGGCACACAAAAGAAAGAAAACACCATATGGTTTTGGAAGGCAGATTTTGCTGGACTGGTTTTTACACAGTATCAATTATACCAACACACAGTGGAGATGCGTTTGCGGTATATGTTCACACCCAAATATAACTGAATTGTATTGTGAATAGGAATTTTAAAACATAACATTTACTAAATCATTTAAAATAAATGCCACTTGGTGAGAAACATTAAGGACAAACACCTCCACTATAGCATAAATAAATAAAGGGTGGATCTTACCCCGTTTGATGGGTTCCACAGCCTGTGGAGGACGGTTCAGGTAGTAGGTGGACCACCGGAACCTGTGTGACCAAGGTGCTGAAGTCTATAGGCAATATGGCACTCCTGTATAGCCCTAATATGTCTTTCCTACCTACATACAGGTGGGGGGCTACTTGAGCAGCTGCCTAGCACACATGGAGCACCCGCCCCGACAGGGGCGACCCCATACCGATCCTGTCCCTCAGTATGGGCCTTGTGCTATTTTTTCCCTAATACAAAACCCTACATGCCATGTTTCGGTCCTAGACTCCAGACCTCCTCAGGGGTTTCATAGACGTATTCAGGGGTAACTAGAAATAAATTAACAAACACACACTAAGTATAAGTCACATATAAAACTGAGTTGCCAATGTTCATAGATTGGATTCAAACTCAGATTACTTACTGAAGGAAGATCGTTTTTAGCCTCCTACTTTCAATCCGGATCTATGGTGTATGGTATCCGAGCCTTGACATGAGAGGTGTCCCAAGCAAGTGCTGTGTCTCACCTCAAATAGTGGCGATTTGGGTGAGCAATTTGTGGTTGTTGCTCACCTCCTTATATTACCCCACTTCCTAGTGGGTGTACGCCCCCCTGTATATCCAACTCACCTGTCCATAGCGATCACAGCATGTGTGATTGCCTGTGGAACGCACGCCGCTCGCGTGCGTTCCACCGGACCGGAAGTTGTCATCACATGGTACGGGCGAACCGGAAGTGAGGTAAGGACCTGCTTCCAAGCGTCGCCGGTTACATGGCAACACCTGAAACACGGCCCTGAATGCCGCAAATGATAACTTGCAAGCGATTTTCATTTCTGCTGGATCGCAGTATGGATATTAACTGGCAGGACATTCAAACACATACCCCGGCTCCACTGCAATTGTAGCAGCAAGCCAAGGAGGGAATACTATTCTGCTACAAGTAGCAGTATTTTCTTTAAGTGACATCTACCTGTTCATTAACCCCAACATGTCCAGTTCAAGTTCTAGAGCACGTGCGCATATAGGGAAACATGAACAACCAGATATCAACACATTAGTTAGACTGGTTTTTAGATGCCATGTACCATTTGAAGCCTCCCTGATACACCTTAACAGTAGAAACTTCCAAAAAGTGACCCCATTTTGGAAACTAGGGGATAAGATGCCAGTTTTATTGGTACCATTTATGTGTACATATGATTTTTTGAGAATTTATTATTACACTTTATGGGGCAAGTTTTTATTTATTTATTTTACAGCGTTTACCTGAGGGGTTAGGTCATGTCATATTTTTATAAAGAAGATCGTTACATACGTGGTAATACCTAATATGTATACTTTTTCTTATTTATTTAAGTTTTACACAATAATAGAATTTTTTTAACCAAAAAATGATGTTTTAGTGTCTCCATGTTCTGAGAGCAATATATTTTATTTATTTTTTGAGCGATTTTCTTATGTAGGATCTCATTTTTGGCAGGATGAGGTGACCGTTTTATTGTTACAATTTTGTGGGACATATGCCTTTTTGATCACTTGGTGTGATATAAGGTGACAAAAATGGATTATTTTTTTACACAGTTTACATTTTTTATGGTGTTCATCGGACGGGGTGGATCATGTGATATATTTATAGAGCCTATACGCGGCGATACCTATCATGAAATCTGGGGAAGGAGGCTTTTTTATCTTTTTTTTTTTACTTGAAACAATTTTTTTTATTTAAAGCACTTTTTTGTAAAACTTTTTTTAAAACTTTATTTCTGTCCCACTCTGGGACTTCAACTTTTGGGGGTCTGATCCCCTCTGCAATGCATTACAATACTTCTGTATTGTAATGCATTGTCTGTTAGTGTATGACAGACATTAACAGGTTGCCTAGAAGACCCACCCTGAGGCTGGATCTCCTGGGCACACGTAGAAGGCAGGTCCCGATGCCATTCAAGGCATTTGGCAGCCTCTGCATTGGGCTGCCTTATCACCCATCGGGTCCCTGCCACAGCAGCACGGGGAATCGATGGACTCCCTCACCCTCAGCCAACCCCTTTTATGTCTTGGTGTTGAAGAGCGTTAAATGGGTTAGATACAGTCCTAGGAGAAGTTGGAGTATCATACACAACTTTTCAGGGCAATCTCAGCACTTTCAATCTGGGGGGAATTTATTCTAACCCTAATAGAATCTGATGACCGATTCGTGATAATCAGACCCAAAACGAATTTCATGAAACTTGCTCATCCCTACTGAACACCTAATAAATTAAGAACTATAAGCTATCCCAGTTCACAAGACATCAATAGAATAGCCATTCCAGAGAGTGCGGATATAACCTAGTGAATTCATCCCTTTTAATTAGGTTCCAGTTCCCTATTGATATCAGCAAGACCTGAATCGGCCTTCCTAGGTTCCTCCTCTGTCATCACATAAAACAGAAAGGAGGCTGTGAGTGTGACAGTTGTACATTTTGGCACGATGTGGCCTTGGGATAAAGTGCTTGAATAAATAACTAATGTATAATTCGGTGTCCTTCTGCTGATTAAACAGCTGGACAGGATCAGACTTTGTAAAGGTTCACTTGTGGGACGTGTGTGGTTATGCAGCTTGGAGTCGCAGGCCTTGTTATCTTCAGCCATGTTATTGCTGGATTTAAGAAGATTAACTCAGTTCTAAGCTATTAATGAACTCTGTACACAGTCTGTAACTACACCCCAGCCATTCACTCGACAGAGGGTAGAAGGTGAAAAGAATGGCCCTTTTCGTATCAGAATTGGAATAACTAGATTTTTTTTTTATTAGTATCACATCAGCATTTCAACTGCAAACTTGATATTCATAATTATTTGTTCATACAGTATACGTGTCATAAAAATAGTTTAAATTGCTATATATAACAAGGTAATACTATAGTTGACACTGACTATATAAACCTAGTCGTTAAGACTATGCAATGATTATCTTTAAGATACTGAAAAATAAAAAGTTATTTCTACCTAAAATGAAAATTTTAAATGGCTATATTTAAATGAATGCGATGAAGGAGCCATAAAGTCATAGCATTACATTTAACGGGTTATAGTGACATAGTACAGTCGTGGTCGAAAGTTTTGAGAATGACACAAATATTAGTTTTCACAAAGTTTGCTGCTAAACTGCTTTTAGATTTTAGTTTCAGTTGTTTCTGTGATGTAGTGAAATATAATTACATGCACTTCATAAGTTTCAAAGGCTTTTATCGACAATTACATGACATTTATGCAAAGAGTCAGTATTTGCAGTGTTGGCTCTTCTTTTTCAGGACCTCTGCAATTCGACTGGGCATGCTCTCAATCAACTTCTGGGCCAATTCCTGACTGATAGCAACCCATTCTTTCATAATCACTTCTTGGAGTTTGTCAGAATTAGTGGGTTTTTGTTTGTCCACCCACCTTTTGAGGATTGACCACAAGTTCTCAATGGGATTAAGATCTGGGGAGTTTCCAGGCCATGGACCCAAAATGTCAACGTTTTGGTCCCGAGCCACTTAGTTATCACTTTTGCCTTATGGCACGGTCTCCATCGTGCTGGAAAATGCATTGTTCTTCACCAAACTGTTGTTGGATTGTTGAAAGAAGTTGCTGTTGGAGGGTTTTGGTACCATTCTTTATTCATGGCTGTGTTTTTGGGCAAAATTGTGAGTGAGCCCACTCCCTTGGATGAGAAGCAACCCCACACATGAATGGTAGCGCTCACCTTTTCTTCTCCGGACAAGCCTTTTTCCTGATGCCCCAAACAATCGGAAAGTCCCTGGTGTTTTTTTTGGAGAGAAGTGGCTTCTTTGCTGCCCTTCTTGACACCAGACCGTCTTCCAAAAGTCTTCGCCTCACTATGCGTGCAGATGCGCTCACACCTGCCTGCTGCCATAAATGTATGGCTGGTAATTCCGGAAGTGCCAGGATATTTAATTCGACCGGGAGCGTCCAATTAGGTACTAAGGGGATCATTTATCAAACAGAAATACGCCTAAATTAGAATTATTTCTGGGGCAGATTGCAGAAATCTGTGTGTTCTCCCCGCTCACGCTAGGTCTAAAAGAGGCGTCTTGGCGTGGGCGGGGAAGTGGACAGGCCATCTCATTTACAATTTTCTACATCTGTTTTAGGTGTAGAAAATGGTCTAAATGTAAGACAGCTAGGAAGCTGTCTTACATTAGGAAGTGGCGGAGGATCTGCCAAAGTTATGTAAAGGCCTTCGGTTCTACATAACTGTGGCGGATCCACCGCCAGGTAAAGGGGTTATTAAGACCGATGTCTAAAATGCCAGTCTTTATAAATGTGCCCCTTAGTGCACTCTGAGGAAACTTACTCAAACATGGGAAGATCGTACAAACCCTATGCAGATTTTATCTTTGGTCAAATTCAAACCCTGGCCCCTGATGCTGCAAGACACATTTAGCCACCATAAAGCATTAACAGAATTCTATATTTGAGGTGGGGTGGAGTTTACATTTAGAAAACTGCAAGGTTATTCAACAAAAACATGTGAACAATTCTATTTTTTTCCACCAGGTTATTTGCAGTAAAATGTGGATCCTGCCTAGACACCATCACACCCAGTGAGTTTGTCATGAGAGCGCAGAAAAGTGTCTACCATTTGGGATGCTTCTGTTGCTGTGTATGTGAAAGACAACTTCAAAAAGGTGATGAGTTTGTGCTCAAGGATGGACAACTTCTCTGTAAGAGTGACTACGAGAGAGAACGGGACATGCTGAACCTTGTCAGTCCAGCTGCCTCTGACTCAGGTATAGATTTACAATGAAATATACCCAAAAGGTTCATCAAACATAGAATTGTGTGTATTGTCCCTTCGATTATGACTCTGCACATCTATGAATGCTAGATTGAAAAGGATCCAAATGTAATTATATGCCTGTAAATGCCATAGCGATTTCATATATACAAAGGCAAAATGTCACTGTATAATTGTATTACATAATCCTATTAAATGTATATTTTATATTCGGTAGTTATTTTGGTAACTAAATTTTGAGTTTAGGAAATTTTAATTTTTAATAGCTTTGAAACCATATCTTCCCAAGCACTGTTTTTAGGGCAGTGTGAGAGACATGCTGGAAAATGTAAGAAGAAGAAAATTTTGTGCTGCAATCTGTGCCAGAAATACGATTAATATAGACGTATTTCTGTTAGTAAATAACTCCCTAAGTATCTAAGTATATATGACCCAATGGCAGATATCTGGGGATTGAACTTGTTGAATCCTAATGTGACAAATCTTTTGCTCCTGCTGCCAGAGCAACAACTTCTCATCCCTCTCTCTTTCCATAGAAATTGTAGGTGAGTGTATACAGTGATTATAATAAATGATTATATTAATAGCAGTTATATAAACCTCCTGATGCATACTGCCTGTACTATCTGTGTGCTGACTCTCCAGTGTAGTTCTATGAGATGTAGCTTCACACTGTCTTCTGCATATAAGAGCTGGCAGGGGAGAGACAGGGCAAAGAGGGGAGACAGGCTGAAGCTGAATCACATGGGCAAACATGGAGACCCTGCGGTGTGAGTGGACAGCAGTTCAGTGTCACGGCTGTCCTACACCGTGCAGTGTAGTGAGAATCCGCTGCCTCCGTCTCTGCAAAGCCAGGCATGATGGGAAATGTAGGATTCATTAGGTAAAACAATGTGAGGGAAGAATGTGGTACCTTGGAACCGAACCCGAGTTCAGGAAATGTTTTTTTACAATAAAAATGAATCTATGAAGTTATTACGTGAAGTCAAGCGAGACTTCGCAAAGTAATAACTTCGGCTCATCTGAGCCAATACATTCTAATACTGTACAGAGCACTCGCTCCATACAGTATTAAAACAAAGTTTTATGCAAATCAACTTTGGATGTTTCATCTGAAGTTGATTCGCTCATCCCTAATAATAATTTGTGGTCAGCCAATAGAAGTGTCTGAAGTGGACTTCAATCCGAATTTCAGGAAAAATTGGATTTGCCGCAAAGCCAAATTTCCTTAGTTTTCATGCTAACAAATCAATTTTACCTGAAATAGGGTAAAAAAAATAAAATCATAACACCTCATCCGTTTGAGCGTGAAGAGCCCGCCGCTGCCATCTTGATTAGAGATTCCGCACAAAATCTCGTGCATGGTGACATATGATATCACCACGCTAGCCAACGTGATGACGTGAGATTTTGTGCTGGATCTTGGATCAAAATGGCTTGCTCTTCGCAATCAAATGGATGATGTAAATATGATTTTATTTTTATTATAGACCTTAATATTAATGTCAGATGCTGTGATCAGCGATGAACGCGGCATCTTAGGAGTTCAATGACGGTGAGCGATACAATCGCCATTCCCTGTCATTGCATCCATTACTTACGAATAAATATTTTTTATAGAATTCCGCGAAGCAGTCAAATTGAATTTTCAAGAACTTCACTCATCTCTAATAATAATGATAAAGGTGATTATTATAAATGTATGAAATGCAATAAATTTAGAGTTTTACCCTTTCCCTATGTTTGGTCACCATAATAATCAAAACAATGCAATGCTAAGAATATCTTCATTCTGTTACTTCACCTGTTGAGCATCTCCTGTCAGTCAAGATGCATTATTGGCTGACTGCAAAGAGTATTTGTATCATTGCTGGTAAAATGGAATAGTACATGGAAACATTAGTTACATCTATTATAAAATAAGAAAGCATTATTTCTACATAACAGATATGAAGGATTTGTTGTCTGAGGCTTGACTATCCATTTCCATCTTCATTTTCCACGATTGGTCTTTCTTTTTCTATATCCCTATGCTTTGCTTTGCTTTCTAATGTCTATCTTTCAAAGGGTTTTCTATAGACAAGAGGGTGAGAGAGGGAAAGCATAAGTTAAACCCAATTTTATTGGAAAATGTAGAAAGGGGTAGAGCTGAGCTGCAGATCCCATATGCTGAAGCTAATCTCCAAAGCCTGTACTTCAATTACAGCCTCTGTCGACTCAGGCACTCAATCCTATGTAAACAGAACCAACTCAAAAACCATCCACATTTCCAATTAAGTGCCCTAACTCAGCCTCTCCATCTAATTCCCTCACACCAAAAGAAGGAGTGATTCAATAGGCAAGAAAGAGACTGATGAGTGCAGCTTTATTATCTGAGATGTCCCTTTTAGCCGTCATCTCATACAATAATAAACACCTCTGGTACAATATGGACCTCACAATTGTCTGGAGCCATCCAAGACCAACTCATGGAAAGGTCACCAAACACAATATGTTTCCTACTTCTCAGGCAGGACTAAGAGAAGGGGGTTAAGGCTTAATTAAGTAGCCCTTCTAGCGCCTGAGACATTTAAGATTGCTGAGATCTCACTAATTAAAATTAAGACTCCTCTTGTTGAATTTGCCTTGGTCTTAGGAGCTGTCTCCTTTTATTCTACATAACTATGATCTTTTGTAGCAGGTGGTGACAAGCTGGGCGATATTAGGGTCTCAGCGTGTTGGCAGCTCCCCTGTGTGTTACTGTTTGCTCTTTCTCAGTCTATCGCCTTGGCTTAGCGTTTGTAATACAGACCTGTACATACACTGTTCTTACTAGCACCTGGTTAAAAAGAACAGTCTGTCACCATAGCAAATGGAGTCGCTTTGTCTCAATTTACACATTTTCCAAAGGATAGAGGAGGGAAACAGATTGAACATTTTCATTTCATTCTAAACTTTTATTACATAACCTAGTCAAAAGTGGTTCTGACAAAGTTAGGGTAATAAGGGATCCTGTCACACTGAACGTGATGTCTGATCTGCTAGCGGCATGGTAGAGATCAGGACGAGCAGAGTGGTATATAGTTTTAAGGGAAAAGATTCAGTATACATTTTCATTTATTCATTTAAATCCCTGCTATTTCATATGAGCACTGCCTGCTTGCCGCAGGAATTGCAGTGGTGAGCAGGTGTTATTACAAGTAGAGATGAGCAATTTGTCAAAAATTTGTTTTGCTGGTTTGCAGATTTTTTTTATTTTTATTTGATTTGATCCAAATTTATTTGTGGCAAATTTTTTAAAAAACTGCTATTTCCTGGCTGCAGAGAGCATTTATAGTGGTGTAGAACACTGTGCCTTGCAGTAACACGCTGTGGTAGTGAAACAATACTGTAAGTCAGTATGACATGTAGATGACAGGCGTCACTCTTAGAATCACTGCACACGTCACTTACTTGGGCAGTTACGGGGCAAAATAACTCAAGTATGAACTCAGCCTTACAGGTCGATGTTAGTGTCAAGAAGAAGCGCACTCCTTTTACACCCTCATCAGCTGATTCCACATAGATGTCTACAGAACTTGTTCTATTAAACGCTTAAACAAGTAGAGTCCCCCTGACAGAGTGGAGAGGGTGTCAGCAGTAAGTTTGTGTTGACGTCACTGATTATTTTGCCCTTCCTCTGATCGTCCGAAAAATAACTCCCAAAAAACGGATCCTGTGTGTGGAGCATCCGCCTTCACTCGGTCAGCATTTGGTCAGTAATCCATCAGTATTGCTAATGCCAAAAAAACAGGAGTGGATCCAAAACAGAGCTGACAGAGTCAACCATTCAAGAACCGCTGGGTTGCTGGTCAAGACATGACTGCTAGACACCGGCATCTCGCTCAGGCCTCTCGCTGCGACCCCTGCTGCCATGCCCCCTTACTCTGCTGCGACCTCTGCCTGTGCCAGAAACATTTAGGCCTCTGCCACTCCCCTGTGCAGGGTCTGGCACTTCTCTGTCTGACATAGTGTTTACTTCAGCACACAACCGCTAAAAAGTCCTTTTTTCTTACCACTAATACACACCAAAAAGGGCTTTAGAACATATAACTGCACCGCTGAACAGCAAATAGGCTCTTATTTGTTTCCACTTATACACAACGCAAAAGGCTTTAGAACATATAACTGCTGACCAGCAAATATATTTTTTCTTTTTCAACTACGGTAATACACAACAAAAAGGGCTGTAGAACATATAACTGCACTGCTGAACGGGAAATATAGTTTGTTCTTGCCACTAATACACTACAAAAAGAGCTGTAATTTTAGCACTTTACCACACAACGGCTAATTAGCCCTTTTTTCCCATTAATACAATCCAAAAAATGCTTTAGAGCATATAACTGCACCGCACAAGGGCAAATTAGATGTAGAAATATGTCCTTGTTATAAACCCCGTTAATGCCTGTTTCAAACAGCACTTGCACCCCAATAAGAATTACAGAGCTGTATAATGGCAATTTGGGTGCCCAGTCAGTGCAGCAAGGTGTAATAGGATTGTTCCTATTACCCAGGCTGTAACCTCCCCTACTGAACCCTGTTCAACATAAAAGCTGTGGAATGATTCCTCCCTATCCTGTCCCTACTCCTTTAATAATCTTTCCCTGCACTTGTAAATATTTTTTTTAGCACAATGAAGTTTTTTCTATCACTGTCCCTAGCGCCTGCTGACCTCTCTCCCTGCACTGGTGAATGGCAGAATCTAAGATGGCTGAGGCTATTTATAGGGCTGTGACATCGCAGGGCTGGCTGGCTGCTGATTGGCTGCTCGCATTGCATTATGGGTGATCCCTCCTTCCCAGAGTTCCTTTCTCCATCTCCTCACACATGCAGCAGCCATTTTAGGAAAAATGTGATTCATTACATCGAAGCACGAGGAAATTCGGCTTTGGTGCGAATCCAATTTTTCCTGAAATTCGGATCGAATTCCACATCGTCAGCTTCGATTCGCTCATCTCTAATTACAAGTATGGTGTCCCCATTCACTGGAACGGCTCTGTCTGTTCAAGGGAATACTACAAAGCCGTCCTATAGAAGTAAATGGGGACGCCATACTTAATTACACCTGCTCACCACTGCAATTGCTGCGGTGAGCAGGTAAACAGAGCAGAGAAGGCAGCGCTCGTAAGAGCGCTGCTTTCTCTTCAAACAGCTGGGGTGCCGGGAGATGGACCCCTGCTGACCTGATGATGACCTGTCCTGAGGATAGGTCATTACTTGTAAGAAGTGGAGAACCCCTTTTAAGCAGTAATTCAGGTAAGGGTGGGTTCACATCTGCGTTCTGGATTCCGTTATGTATTTCCATTATAACATGGTTATAACAACAGAATCCATAAGACGGAAGTCAAAACGGAAGCCTTTAGAGGCATTCCGTTTTGATCCGTCTTAATGGAAGTCTATGGGAATCATAACGGATCCGTCTGGGTCCCGTTATGCAAGACTGAAAACAAAGTCCTGTCGACAGGACTTTTTTTCTCCGTTCTGCATAACAGAAACCACACAGATCCGTTATGCTTCCCCATAGACTTCTATTAAGACGGAAAGCAAAACGGAATGCCTTTTAAAGGCTTCCGTTTTGCATTTCGTCATAATACAAGCATATGGGCAGCATATCGGATCCGTCCTTCCGTCTTATGGATTCTGTTAATTTCCGTTATAACCACTTTATAACGGAAAGCCATAACGGAATCCAGAACGCAGATGTGAACTCACCCTAAGGAAACAAATGAAACATGAGGACATATGAATAAATAACTTTGAATATTAAAAAAGAAATCATACGTCTTTAATGGTGATATAAATGGTACAGATTATCTAAATGATTGTAGTAATGTCATAAATCAGAGGTAGATGGGAGAGACCTGAACATTTATCATCTGCTACTTTGTTATTAATTAACAGGATACTTACATCTTCCCGCTGCGTTCTAAATCAAGCCTCGTAGACATATAAATTTGCTCTTTTAATTCAGCGATCATTTCCTTTCCAAATTGGCTGTAATGGAAGTAAAGAAAAAGTGCTCTTAATAATTTATGCTCCATTACAGGTAGTTTAGGATCTGAAATATTCATTAGTTTTGCAGATAACTTTTAGAATCTTAATCTCCTTATCATAAAATATACTAAAATAGGTATTTCAATTACAGAAGAACAAAAATGGAGGAGGCCAGATGTAATAGACACAATAGACAGCTACAATACATAGATTATATACAAATACTTCGATTTTCGCAGTGACCCGGTGATTCACTGCTTAAAGGGAACCTGTCATCACCTTTATGCTGCCCATACTAACAGCAGAATAAAGTAGAGATAGGTGAGTTGATTTCACCGGTCTGTCATTTATAAGTTAAAAGTAAGTGGTTGCCAAGAACCAACATCACAATAATTGCAGACTGGGCCTGGAAAAGAGTCACGGCCTCCTGAGAAGAGTCCTGATTATTCATGAATTGCTGCTCTCCCTGCCCACCTCCTGATGACTGACAGTCTTCTTAGTTTTCTCCTTTTCTCTCTAGGAGAGAACTGCCAATCAGCAGATGAACGGGGAGAGCAGGAGATTATGAATAACCATGACTCTTCTCAGGTAGATACAGTATGACTCTTTTCAAGGCCTGGGCTGTAATGATTATGATGCTAGTTCTCGGCAACCACTTACTTTTAGCTGATGAGTGACACACCGCTGACATCAGCATTTCTGTCACTACTTTATACTGCCCTCAATAAGGTCAGCATAAAGTTGACAACAGGTTCCCTTTTAAAGGGGTTTAAATTGTGCTGTATACAATGCTTGTATCCCAAAGGCTGAATACAAGGAGTTGAGGGTTAATGCACTGACCTCTTACAGATAGTTGCTGGGTGTGGGCTAGTCCCATCTCCTGGGGCCAGAAGCTGGAGCTAGAGAGTGTGTGCTGCTAGATTCCAAATGTACATGTTTATGTCTAAGTGTCAAGCTGGAATTAAAGAGAGAAGCCGTCAATAGGTACACACCAACCCTGGCAGGGGTAGCAGCCATATAGCTGCCAAAAACCAGCGCCAAGCTCTGAGAGAAGGAGCAAAAGGGGAACTCAGCATAAAAAGGTCCAAAAATTTAGACCATAATAGTAAGCAACTGTACTTCTAATGCTTATGAGTACAATTGTTGATTTCTGACTTCAAATATTGTAGGTAAGAGTGATGATGATGAAGATGGTAAATTTGAAGATGGTAAAGGAATTGAGGATGGTAAAGATCAAAAACGACCTAAAAGACCAAGAACTATTCTGACAACGCAGCAAAGAAGGGCTTTCAAAGCTTCATTTGAGGTGTCATCTAAACCATGCAGAAAGGTATGATGGTGCTGATCATATGTCATCTCCCTCCGTCAGATATATATTTTATGATGTTATTCTGTTACTCTAACACCCATGGGCTTTTTAGAAAGTGAAAATATTGGGCAAACATTTATTAAAGGAATATCACATGTTCACTATTTTATGAAAGAATAAAAACATTAATAAAATGTTCATGGCATATCTATTAGTCTATGAGAATAGGGGGGACCAAATAATTAAGGTGGGTGAAGGGAACCCCATTCTGCCCCCCAGTGAGAGTCATAGAAATGGAAGTAGTGCATTTCCCCCATAAATGTATAAAACTCTGTTCTCCGACGTGGATTCCATGTATAATAGAAGTCATGACCCTCTTCCAGATCTGTCATACAACAGATCCCATAGGTGTCTAATGGACTCCATTGATGTGCAGTGGAGACTGCTGGGGTTCTTTCATGGTGCAGCACTATTTATTTAAAATCTGATGGAAATGCAGATTGAGGTTCTGAATAGAACCAATGTAAGCATGGTCTAAAATGCAAATAGTCCTTTAACCTATTAATGACCGCCAATACAGCGGTCACTAAATGGCCTTATACTGGGCCACCGCCTTTTTATGCCACCTTAGTCTGAGTGCTGCACGGGTCTCCCATTCAGTGGAGAGCGGGGGCATTGCTGTAAAATTATGGCCCAGACAGTCAGGAGCATTGATCCAGGCTTTTCAACCCCTTACACGTTGTGGGCAATAGCGCCTGCGCATGTAGGCGGTTACAGAGGGAGTGGAGTCCCTCTGTCTTCCATTAGCATCCTGCAGATGAGATTTTGGGGTGCTGATGTCAGTGCAGCAGGCCAGGGCCTAGTGAAGGCCCCAGGCCTGCCTCTAGCATGTCCCAGCAGGCTGCTTCTCTCTGGCGCAGCCTGCTGGTGAATGTAAGTATAGCAATGACATTTAAATACATTGTGTTACAGAAATAGTGCAATGTACAGTATTTTAGAAGCGATCAGAAAAAACCCTATTATAGTCTCCTTGTGGGACTATTAAATGATTTTAAAAAAGTAAAAATAAAAATGGTTTAAAAAAAAATTCTATTGGGAAAAAAGGCTTTACAATTGTAAATATTGCAAGAATAAAACCTCTGCCACATGTTTGGTATCGCCGTTTCCATAACGACCCACACTACGCAATTATCAGGTAATTTATACCATACAGTAAATGCAGTACAAAAAAATGGCAGAATTGCTAATTATTGCTTATTCGCCACAAAAAAAAGCTGAACAAAATGTGATTTAAAAAAAGTCTTGGGATGCGGTGATGCAAAAACAATTTTTCTTTTTAAAAAAAGGGGTTTTATTGTGCAAAAGTAGTAAAACTTAAAAAAAAAATACATATTTAGTATTGCAGTATTTGTACTGACCCAGAGAGTAAAGTTATTATGTTATTTCTGCCAAAAAATTAACGACACAAAATTTACAACATGAAAACTTTTTTTCCCATCTTTCTCCCAGAAGGGAGTTAATAAAGTTAATCAGTAAGTTAGGCCTTATTCACATTTCCATTTGTGGATCCAGAAGGCTGTTCCTGCACAGAGCAGCCTGCGGGATCTCACAGATCTGGCATTGCTAGATCCTCTAATTCACTGCTGGATGCCCATTGACTGCAATGGGGTCCGGCAGTAATCTGGATGATTTCTGTCAAGAATGCTGGGTTTCGGACAGCTATAAACTGTTGCATGTACCCAATGTACAGTCATGTCACTGGCCTAGGAAGAGGCTGCGGCGCTCAAGGCCTCTTCTAACAGCTGGTTGGTAGGGGTTCTAGGTGTCTCACACCCGTAGATCTGATACTGATGACCTATCCTGAGGATAAGTCATAAATATATTTTCTTGGATAGCACCATTAAGAAGGGGATACATCTCTAAATCAATACAGTGTCCACTTTGTTCTAAGTATCAGTGGGAGACCTAGCAGTTGGTACCCTACCAATCAAACATAAAGTGATGGCATATCCCATATGAGTTTAGGCAGTATATTCCGTACACTGACTATTTGATGTTTCCCTTGAAAGGTGAGGGAGACACTTGCTGCAGAAACTGGCCTTAGTGTCCGTGTGGTGCAAGTCTGGTTCCAGAATCAAAGAGCAAAGGTAAGAAATCTAAAACAGCATGTGCATGTGTTGTTATCATCTCAAATGAATTGCATATCATGCGTGACAAATCTCATTGAGTCCACTATGAACCAGTTGTCCCACATCACAGCAAATGTCAACCAATCCTGTATTTTCTGACTAATGTTATTGGTGGAATGTCCAAAGGATATACCAGAAAATGTCTACATAGATTACCGTATTTTTCGCCGTATAAGACGCACCGGCCTATAAGACGCACCTAGGTTTTTGAGGAGGAAAATAAGAAAAAAAATATTTTGAACCAAAAGGTGCACTTTTGGTGGGTTTTGAACTAATTGTGGTCTGTGGGTGACGCACTGTTATGGGGGATCTGTGGGTGACACTTATGGGGGATCTGTGGGTGACTGTTATGGGGGATCTGTGGGTGACACTTATGGGGGATCTGTGGGTGACACTTATGGGGGATCTGTGGGTGACACTTATGGGGGATCTGTGGGTGACACTTATGGGGGATCTGTGGGTGACACTTATGGGGGATCCTCTCTGGATGGCACTGTTATGAGGATGAGGATCTGTGAATGACAGTTATGGGGGGGATCTGTGGATGACACATATATAGCATCTTATGCTGTCATCCACAGATCCCCTCCATAAGTGTCCCTGTAGTGAATGACCCTCAATACAGGGGGTGGGGGTCGCATCTGCTTTAATAATGACAGCGGGGCCCGTGCAGTGACTATTCTACTACACGGGCCCCGCTTACTGTATAATCATATCTCTCTAATAGTTAATTGTTGTATGCATGTAATCGCATAATGAGCGCTAATGAGCGCTGTGTATTACCGTACTTAAAACTAGCAGCGCTCGCCGTTCGGAGCAGAGAGGAGGCAGGAGGCAGGCCGGGAGGACGGGCGCTTGCAACGTGAGTCATACGTCACGCGCCTGCGCCGCCTGCTTCATTCATAAGTGGGCGGTGCAGGCGCGTGACGTATGACTCACGCTGCAAGTGCTCGTCCTCCTGGCCTGCCTCCTGCCTCCTCTCTGCTCCGAACGGCGAGCGCTGCTAGTTTTAAGTACGGTAATACACAGCGCTCATTAGCGCTCATTATGCGATTACATGCATGCAACAATTAACTATTAGAGAGATATGATTATACAGTAAGCGGGGCCCGTGTAGTAGAATAGTCACTGCACGGGCCCCGCTGTCATTATTAATGCAGATGCCGCCCCCAGCCCCTCCTCCCTCACAGCTGATACACCCGCCGCGCGGCATCGCGGCGGGTGTATCATTGAAAACTGGGCAAAAGAAGCTACATTCGCCGTATAAGACGCACTGCTATTTTCCCCCCACTTTTGGGGGGAAAAAAGTGCGTCTTATACGGCGAAAAATACGGTATATACAAATAGGAGGAACATATACATACATGACCAGTAGTGATGAGCGGCATGGACGATGGTTGGCTAATTTTTAGGCGAATATTCTCCATAAATTCGCAAATTTGAGAATTCGTGATCTCCAGTCATTATCTTCTTCATTGTGAAAATCGACATTTAGAAAATTCGCAATAAAAATGTGGGATAAAAAAATTCAC
Organism: Bufo gargarizans; assembly: GCF_014858855.1. Classification (NCBI taxonomy): domain Eukaryota; kingdom Metazoa; phylum Chordata; class Amphibia; order Anura; family Bufonidae; genus Bufo; species Bufo gargarizans. Next base: position 146,788,812 of record NC_058086.1, read on the forward strand.
AATCAACACTACTCCTAAAGTCAAAGATATTGCAGCCTTCTCATTGGCCCACAAGCAAGAAGCAGCGAGGGATCATGGGTACTGCTAACAAAAAAAATCTAGAATATTTGCGATTACGAATATGTAGCACTATATTCTAGATAGACGCGAATTTTCCAATATTCGCGAAGAAAAAATTGCGATTAGAATATTCGCAATCAACACTAATGACCAGCAATCCTTATACTGTGCTCCTATTTCTCTTGGGAGGTGCAAGTCTCAGAGTTAAAACCCCACCAGTCATCAGGCATTTTTGGCATTACCTTTGGATAGGTCATAAATGTGTTTGGTTGGAATTTCTTTATAGCAGCATGATGGCTCAGTGGTTAGCACTGGTGCCTTGCAGTGATGGGGTCTTAGTTTCAAATCCAAGAAAGGACAACATCTGCCTGGAGTTTGTATGTTCCCCCTGTGTTTGCGTGGGTTTCCTCCGGGTTCTCCAGTTTCTTCCCACACTCCAAAGACATACTGATAGGGAATTTAGATTGTGAGCTCCACTAGGGCCAGAAAGTGTCTGTAAGGTACTGTGTAAGTAAAATGAAACTGCATATCATATCTTTTTCAATGGCAGTATCGGAAGCAAGCTATTAAACCACAAGATATTGCATATACCAGCGTCTGACTTCCATACAAGTTTACCAGGTCACTTATTTTCCTAAGCACCCCACATGTTCACAGCTCACTAATTGAAAATTATATCTGACAACTCTCATGGAGCTTCTAGCTAAGCTTCAAATTTACCATATTTTCACCATCATCTGCAGCCAATTTTGGATTCTAGGTGAGCATCAGTACTCTGATGGTACTTTGGTGAACACTATTTAAGGTAAAGGTTTAACCTACAGCATATGTAGCAGAGTATGACTTACTGAGTGCAGCAGGTGCCTCAGTGTTATGAGAGCCCCTTCAACATTTCAGATCAATAATCTGGTATTTTGGCTTTCTGATATATGCTCTTATTAAGTGTTGTTGAGGGGTATGCATCTTACAAAGCACAAAAGTACTATATCGCCAGGAGTTGGGAGTCTCTAACTGTTGAACTGTAATCACCTGATGCGAGTAGGATACAGAAGAAGGCTGTAATAATTTTGACAACCAAACTGTCTGTACATCACGGGGTGGAATTTATTATGCCCTGTACTCTAGAATTCTGACATCAAAAACGGACAAAATAGGGCTTTTGCAACTTTTTGGTATTTCTTGTGCAAACATTTTGTTATGTTTTGCATTTTTACATCTCTCTCTCCAGTTATGATAAGTTGGTGGAAAAATGGGTATGTTTAGTTATGTATTTTTTTAGATAAAATATTCTTGTAGAGGAAGAATCTTAGAGGTGTGAACAGATCCATGCCGTAATACCATATGCCACTCAATCATTGTTCCTGCTTGCCAAAATAAAGAGCTCATCATGCCATTCCCGGATCTGATTTATAAACAGAGTGCACTGATTGAATTACCAGAATGCTACATAGACACACCTATATTCTGGAATCTTATTCCTGTACTTTCTGTTAAACAGATGAAAAAGTTGGCAAGAAGACAGCAACAACAGCAACAGCAGCAAGATCAGCAAAACCCATCCCGTGTACCAGCAGGTAGGATTGTGTGTAGGAACTAGGTATTTTTACAGTAAGGGACTGGTTCCAAAAATTATATATATATTTTATATAATATATATATATATATATATATATATATATATATATATATATATCATTATTATGTGAGCTTTATTTAATTATTTATTGGCTTATCTTTTTTACTACTCAGTTTCTTACTTTACAGTGTATTATTATCTTATTGTCAATTAGGCTGTTTACATGTAGATTTAACCTTTAACATTTTTGTAGTATGGGCTTAGTTACAGTATGCATTTTATTTCATAGCTTCATTTATAATTTTGTTGTCATTGGAAACTCATTAGAGGGGTTGTCTAGGATACATTGGGCCAGATTTACTCATTTGCCTGTGCCAAGAATCTAAGTGCCGCAACTTGGCACAATTGTAAAGCAGTTTGGCGCAAATAGGGTTTCTACATTGTTTTCTGACTTGCTAGATGGGAAGGTGGACATGGCACGAACGGTGAAAAAGGGGCATGGTCTATGATGCAACATTTTGTGACAAAATTGCACCACAATTCTGGTGTAAAGTTTTATCTAAGGCCTAGTTCACACGAACGTTTTTTTGTGCCGTTTTTTGGTGTTCCTTATACGGAACCATTCATTTCAATGGTTCCGCAAAAAAAAAAGGAATGTACTCAGTATGCATTCCGTTTCCATATTTCCGTTTTTCCGTTCCGTTGAAAGATAGAACATGTCCTATATATGGCCGCAAATCACATTCCGTGGCGCCATTCAAGTCAATAAGTCCGCAAAAAAAACTGAACACATACGAAAATGCATCCGTATGTCTTCCGTATCCATTCAGTTTTTTCTGAACCATCTATTGAAAATGTTATGCCCAGCCCAATTTTTTCTATGTAATTACTGTATACTGTACATGGCCGTTCCTGTACGGAAAAACGGAAACACAACGGAACTCAAAAACGGAACAACGGATCCGTGAAAAACGGACCGCAAAAAACTATAAAAGCCATACGTTCGTGTGAACTAGGCCTAAAGGTAAGACAACCAAAAGTTGGTATAGAGTTAGAGAAAAGTGTCCATTAATGCACCAGATTTATCGTCCAGCCTGAGCTCCTGCGATAAATATGGTGAAGGTCTAGACAACCTGTCTAAGTTTATTAGTAAATCTGGGCCTTTTAAAAAAAATTTTTTTAAAGGTATAGAACCAGCACTGCTGTTCCAATATTACTTTAGGCTGGGTTCAGACCTGAGCGTCCTGACCTGAGCGCTGTGTATGCACGATTCTCTGGCATCTCACATACGCGGCTCCGGTAGTATGTGAACGCCCATTGTCACGCGTTCCCTGAAGTCTATGTACGGGAACGCGCGACAAGACGCCCCAAAGAAGCTCCTGAACTTCTTGGGGCGTCGGGCGTTTTACAGCGCGATCGTACGCGCTGTAAAACGCCGAGGTGAGAACCATGCCGATAGGGAAGCATTGGTTTCTCCTTGTTGAGCGTTTTACAGGAACATATATAAAATGAGAAGTTCAGCCCAATAAGTCACTTGACTGCATTGATACATGAGGTTCTCATTTATGGAAATATAATACTAACTACTAATACTAAATACTAACTATAAAAATATTTATATATTAAATGTATTAAATGTGATGCATTAGTCCTGATTATAAATGCCTTTGCTGATACAGATTGTTCTGGTACATTTCTAGAAAGTAGTCAAATACTTGTTTTTTACTGATTACTCTGCAGCACAAACACACAACTCCAGCAACTCCAGCATTGAAGGAATCATGAATGTCTTTACATCACTCCCTCAGCAACATCTACTTTCCATAGAGCAAAACATATATAATTCAGACCCATTCCAGCAAGGACTTACGCCTCCGCAGATGCCAGGAGACCATATGCATCCTTACGGTAAGTTGTTTTGTATTTGAAATCTTCTTTATCCCCTTAAGGACCCTACCATTTATCACCTTAAGGACCAGGCCATTTTTAGCAAATCTGACATATATCACTTTATGTGGTAATAACTTTAAAATGCTTTTACTTATCCAGGCCATTTTGAGATTTTCTCATCACATTTTGTACTTCATGACAGTGGTAAAATTTAGTTAAAAAATTTCATTTTTATTTATAAAAAAATACCAAATTTACCCAAAATTTTTGAAAAATGTCCAAATTTCTATTTATCTACTTTTATAATAGATAGTAATACCTCCAAAAATAGTTATTACTTTACATTCCCCATATGTCCACTTCATGTTTGGATCATTTTGTGAATGCCATTTTATTTTTTGAGGATGTTAGAAGGCTTAGGCCCCTTTCACACGGGCGAGTATTCCGCGCGGGTGCAATGCGTGAGTTGAACGCATTGCACCCGCACTGAATCCTGACCCATTCATTTCTATGGAGCTGTGCACATGAGCTGTGATTTTCACGCATCACTTGTGCATTGCGTGAAAATCGCAGCATGCTCTATATTCTGCCTTTTTTCACGCAACGCAGGCCCCAAAAAAAGTGAATGGGGCCGTGTGAAAATCGCAAGCATCCGCAAGCAAGAGCGGATGCGGTTCGATTTTCACGCATGGTTGCTAGGTGACGATCGGGCTGGGGACCCGATCTGTATTACTTTCCCTTATAACATGGTTATAAGGGAAAATGATAGCATTCTGAATACAGAATGCAAAGTAAAATAGTGATGGAGGGGTTAAAAATAAAAAAAATTAACTCACCGAGTCCACTTGATCGCGTAGTTGCGGTCTTCTTCTGTAATTTTGAGCTACCGGCTAAGGACCTGTGGTGACGTCACATCACATGATCCAATCACATGGTCCCTAACTATGGTGATGAACCATGAGATTGGACCATAGTGACGTCACCACAGGTCTTTTGCCAGGTCCTGAAGATAGAACAAAGACCGGCAGCTATGTAATTAAACTTTTTTTTTTTAACCCCTCTATCCCTAATTTACTTTGCATTCTGTATTAAGAATGCTATTATTTTCCCTTATAACTATGTTATAAGGGAAAATAATAAAATCTACACAACACCTAACCCAAACCTGAACTTCAGTGATGAAGTCCGGGTTTGGGTCTGGGTATCAAACATGGCGATTTTTCTCACGTGGGTGCAAAACGCATTAAAACGCTTTGCACTCGCGCAGAAAAATCGTGCATTTTAGCGCAACGCACCCGCATCTTATCGGGCCCTCACACGCCACGCTCGTGTGAAAGAGGCCTCAGAAGTTTGGAAGCAAATCTTGAAATTTTTCAGAAAATGTCCAAAACCCATATTTTAAGGACCAGTTCAGGTCTGAAGTTACTTTGTGAGGCTTACATAATAGAAACCACCCACAAATGACCCAATTTTAGAAACTACACCCCTCAAGGTATTCAAAACAGATTTTTACAAACTTTGTTAACCCTCTTGGTGTTCCACAAGAATTAATGGAAAATGGAGATTTTTGGGCAGATTTTCCATTTTAATCCATTTTTTTTCCGCTAACAAAGCAAGGGTTAACAGCCAAACAAAACTCAATATTTATTTCCATGAATTCTTAAGTTTACAGGAACGCCCCATATGTGGCCGTAAACTGCTGTACGGGCACACAGCAGGCCGCAGAAGGAAAGGAGCTCCATGTGGTTTTGGGAAGGCAGATTTCATTGGGATAATTTTATGCTGCAATGTCACATTTGAAGACCCCCCTGATGCACCCCTAAAGTAGTAACTACAAAAAAGTGACCCCCTTTTGGAAAGTATGGGATAAGGTGGCAATATTTTAGGTACTAATTTAGGGTACATATGATTTTTGGTTGCTCTATATTACACTTTTTGTGAGGCAAGGTAACAAACAATTGCGTTTTTGACACCGTTTTTATTTTTTATTTACAATGTTTATCTGACAGGTCAGATCATGTGGTATTTTTATAGAGCAGGTTGTTACAGATGCGAAAATACCAAATATGACAACTTTTGTTGGTTGTTTGCTTCAGTTTTACATAATAAAGCATTTTTTAGTTTCTCCATATTCTGAAAGCCATCGTTTTTTTTAATTTTCCTGGGCGAAAGTCTTATGTAGGGGCTCATTCTTTTCAGTATCAGATGACGGTTTGATTAGTACTATTTTATGGTGTATATGACTTTTTGATCGCTTGGTATCACACTTTTTGTGATGCAAGGCTTTTTTGAAACCCTTTTTATTTTTATTTTTTTACGGTGTTCACCTGAGGGGTTAGGTCATGTGATATTTTATACAGCAGGTTATTACGGATGCGGTGATACTTAAGATGTATACTTTTTTTTATATATTTAAGTTTTACACAATAACAGCATTTTTTAAACAAAAAAAATCATGTTTTAGTGTCCCCATATTTTGGGAGCCATAGTTTTATTTTTTGGGCGATTGTCATTTTTGTGGGATGAAGTGACAGTTAGATTGGTACTATTTTGGTGGGTATACGCCTTTTTGATCGCTTGGTGTTGCACTCTTAGTGATGTAAAGTTTATTTAGCACAGTTTTTATTACATTTTTTATTACGGTGTTCATCTGAAGGGTTGGGTCATGTGATATTTTTATAGAGCCGGTCGATACGGACACGGCGATACCTAATATGTCTGTTTTTCTTTTTTTCCCTAATTAAAAAAAAAAAACTTTTTAACTTCATTTTGGGAAAAATACACTTTTTTTTAACTTGAAACTTAATTTTTTGGGGTGAAAACTTTATTTTTTTAAACTTTTTCTTTCACTTAATTTTTTTGTTGTACTCTGGGACTTCAACTTTTGGGGCTCTGATTCCCTTTACAATGCTTTTCAATACTTCTGTATTGTAAAGCATTCGCTGTAAGTGTATTACTGAATGTAATACACTTCAGCCTGCTTGCCAGTGAGATCCAGGGGGATGGATCTCAGAGGCGCTCCTGGAAGGCAGCCACGATGCCTAAGGAAGGCATCGGGCTGCCTTCCCTGCCATTGGGTCCCTATAACAGCAGCGCGGGGACCCGATGGACATCCCGCACATGTCTGAAGCCTGCACGTGCCGTGGTCAGAGCTGACCGTGGCCATGCAGGGGTAATGCGCCGGCATCTGTGATTTCACCGATGCAGGCACATACAGCAGGGGTCCAGCTATCAGTTACTGCCAGACCGCTGCCGCTGATCGGGCAGGCGCAGCCGCCCGATCACCATGACATCCATGTACTTCTCTGGTCCTTTAGTCACATCCAGAGATGATGTACATGTACGTCATGGGTCCTTAAGGTGTTAAAAGGGTCCTCTGAGAATTAAGATAAGGTAAAATCTTAAATATAATTTTATTATAAATATATTCCCAAATATATTTCATTAGTTATAATGGCTTGTTTTGTCTAGGAAGCAATCAATAGGATAAATAAAATAGCCGCTGTCTTATTAGTACACACAAAAGTTGTCTACACAGCAGGACAAGTTACTTCAGAACATTAAGAGATGCCTTATCCGCCTCCCCTCCTTGTCGGGGATTATGATCCTGAATACAGCTGATAAGATCTTCAGCTAGAAGTCTGTAGGAATGGAGTTCATGAGGAGACATGAAGTACAAAGAGGACAATCAGGACAGACTGTGGTGATGTGGGGCAGTGGTAATGGAGACTGTATATTATCCACATCCCCCCCTTCTCTCTGTACTTTGTCTCCTCATAATCTCTATTCCTACAGAGATTCATCATATTAAACTGTATTCAAGATCATAATCCCTTACAAGTACAGCAGAGAAGAGGCTGAGGTACTGTAGCGGCTAATGATTGCTCCCCAGACAAAACGAGGCATTATAATGAAAGGTATTTGGGATTATGTTTATAATAAAGTAATATTTCAGTATTTTTATTTTCTTAATTCCTGGAGAACCCCTTTAAGTTATGGACGACCTTTATGTTTCAGTAGGACTCTCAAGCTAGCCAGACTTTCAATAGCTGTCAGCCAACAGCGATTCCTAATGAGTAACCCATACATGGTTTGGCCAAGTGTTCTCAAAGGGGAGAGGTGATAAGCTGTTACCAGACAAGTATGACAGCGACTTATCTCTAAAACAAAGATTGGCTACATTGAAAATTAACATGCTGAATCATTTTTTATCCAACATTGAACATCATGTACACATCAGATGTTTGGTCTGTCTTGACTTCCCATGTTGACTCCTACACTGTGTGATTATATATCCAGCCAGGTATCCCATCATGTGCTTATGTGTTACTAATTCATCAACACGCAGCAGTAAAAATGAGACTTCAACTTGTGTTTTCCAGGTGGGGAGACCATGTTCCATGACATGGACAGCGATGATGCTTCCCTTACCTTGGGTGAATGTCTTCTAGCAGCACCTGAAGTAGGGTCACTGCAGACTCGAGTGGGAAATCCCATTGATCGTCTTTACTCTATGCAAAGTTCCTATTTTACGTCCTGAAAGCAACATTGGAAGTTGCTAAAAGAATGTTATCTGGAACTGGAAATTATACTGGTTGTCTGCAATTTTTAGTCAATCTGACCAAGTTAGAGATTATGGCTGTTCACGATGCTACTGAAAATTCGGGTCATGCATGACTCTTTAGAAACAATTTCCACTGGATTATTATCCACAATATAAAAAGTATTGTTCGTTATTTTAGACTATGTAAAGAAAAACCACTTGATCACTGGCATCACATGGGTCACCAGAACTTCATGGAAGATATTTGGAACATTCTACATAACTGCTGCTGAGGTTGAACCTAAATAAACTGAACCCCTATGGATACATTCTATAGGAATGACCTTAAAAAACATTTGTGTATTCTGAAGCTATAAAAGAGCCCCTTCACTTTGAGCTAAAGACGTTGACTTTGTGACATTCTGGATTTATGACACAAGGTTCATTTTTCAGTACACCCATGAAAATGACCCAAGGTATACATGGATACATTACGTTTTCACCTACTGACTAAATTTACTGCAGAATATCAAGAAACACATCCACAAGCTTGACACGTCGCAAGAATGTATACAATTGTGTTTTGAAACAGACTAGGTCATTCACTTGAAGGATGTTGACTGACAATAAATTCAATGAATTAGTTGCATTATCCAAGACACTGATTGTATAGCCCAGCAATATTGCCATTGGGAGCTATTTAATATTGCCCACATGCATTAACTTATGTCAGATGTTAGACTTTATTTTCTGTGTTGTCTTAGGCTGGGAAAATGTCTGTGACTTTATTTTTTGTCCATTAATTGCATTATGTTTTGTTGTTATTACTGAAATACATGAAGAAAATTCAGTTCTGTACTACTGCCTTATTGTCTTCGGAAACATTACAAGAGATTACGGTTATAGGAGCCTAAATGTGGCTATATAGATCAACCAAAACGGTCTTTTATAGGGTGGACAATCATTTTAGCCAACTGATGATGAACCCTCATCACCTTTAAAGGAGCCAGCCTTTGCTAGTCCATGAAGGATCTTTCCCTGAATGAACATTGGCATAACGTTCCCAGAAAGATTGTTCCTCCATCACCTGGTGTCATTAGTCATGTATGGGCAGTTTAAATGTTTATATCAGCCAATAACTAAAAGGTGTATGACTCCATCAGCAAAGCAATCTTTCACCAGATGGTCATTCGTTCAACAGATGTTCAATCAATAACCTACTTCTATCTGACATATATGGACAACGTAAAGGGGTTTTCCTGTAGTAGTTATTTTCTTATCAAGTGCCTGCAGCATGTCCCCTAAAACAGAAGATTCATACTAACCTGCTACTTGCTGCCTCAGTCCTCCTCACTGCTGCTGTCTTTATCTTTTGGTCCCCATGCTGTTTATATCCAGTTGCCATGGGCTCATGCACCGCTCAAGCTAATGGCAATCTTCAGCTGTGCTGTAGCCACAAGCAGCATGTCAACACTGAAGCAAGTCAATGACTGGAGAAGTGCATGTGTCCATTCCCATGGCCAGGTGTATATAAACAGCATAGGGAAAAGAAGATTGAGACAGCGGGGGTAGCAAGGAGGACAGGAGCGGCATGGAGCAGGTAAGTATAAAACGTAATTATTACCAAAACCTCTTTAAAGGGGTTCTCCAGGAATTAATAAAATACTTAAATATTACTTTACTATAAATATATTCCCAAATACCTTTCATTAGTTATAATAGCTTGTTTTGTCTGGGGAGAAATCATTAGAAGAAGTAAAATGGCTGCCGTTCTATTAGTACACATAACACTTGTCCTAATCATACAGGAGGACATGCTACTTCACAACACTGAGCTAAAGAAATGCCTCATCCTCCTCTCTGCTCTGCTTGTCAGTGGTTATGATCCTCAATACAGCTGATAAGATGTTCAGCTGAATCTCTGTAGAAATGGAGTTCATGAGGAGACATGAAGTACAGAGAGGTGGGTGGAGCGAGGCTATTGAGCAGCAACACTTGTATGCAGTCTCCATTACCACAGCCTCACATTACCACATTCTGTCCTTTCCATTCTCTAGGTCTTCAAGTCTCTTCATGAACTCTATTCCTACAGAGATTCAGCTGACGATCTTATCAGCTGTATTCAGGTTCATAATCCCTGACAAGTAGAGCAGAGAGGAGGATGAGGCAGTTCTTTACCTCAATGTTATGAAGTAACTTGTCCTCCTGTGTGATTAGGAAAGGTTTGTGTGGGCCAATTTATTTCACCTAGTGATTGCTCCCTAGACAAAACAAGCCATTATAACTAATTTGGGGATATAGTTATAGTTATAATAAAGTAATATTTAAGTGATGTGTGGAATTACTGATGTGTGAGGACTCGGGAGGACTATGATATAGTGGGAATAACTGAGACATGACTGGATGATAGCTATGACTGGGCAGTTAAAGGGGTTGTCCAGGTTCAGAGCTGAACCTGGACAGCCCTCCATTTTCACCCAGGCAGCCCCCCTGACATGAGCATCGGAGCAGTTCATGCTCCGATGCTCTCCTTTGCCCTGCGCTAAATTGCGCAGGGCAAAGGCATTTTTCTGAGTTCCGGTGACGTACCGGGCTCTCCATGGGGCTGACAGGAACCCCGGTGACGTCACCGGCACTGATGGGCGGGATTTGGCTCTGCTCTAGCCAGTAAAACGGCTAGGGCAGAGCTAAAGCCCGCCCCTCAGAGCCGGTGACGTCACCGAACACACTGCTGGGCGGAAGTTACCGCCCGGCAGTGTGTTATTGAAAACACAAGAGCCCGTGCCCTGCGCGATATAGCGCAGGGCACTGGAGCGCATCAGAGCATGAGATGCTCCGATGCTAGGCTCAGGGGGGCTGCCGGGGTGAAAATAAGGGTATGTCCGGGTTCAGCTCTGAACCTGGACAACCCCTTTAATGTACATGGTTACAGTCTGTTTAGTAAGGATAGCCGAAACCGGAGAGGGGAATGGGTCTGCCTTTATGTAAAGTCCTATCTAAAGCCCACACTCAGGGAAGATATACGTGAGGGATTTGAACAAGTGGAGTCACTGTGGGTAGAAATACATGGAGGCAAAAACAATAATAAATTATTAAAAAGAGTTTATTATAAACCACCTAATATACACAGAAAATCTGATACTAAACGAGATAGACGAGGTGGCAAATCATAGACTGGGAAACTGAAACCTGTATATCTCATAAAGGAAATAGGTTCTTGGAAATAACCAAAGACAATTACCTTTCCCAACTGGTTCAGGACGCGACTAGAGGGACGGCCATACTGGACTTGGTAGTAACCAATAGACCCGACAGAACAACAGATGTTCAGGTTGGGGGACACCTGGGAAATGGTGACCATTAAGTAATAACCTTCCAATTATCATTCAAAAGACAGTTTCTTCAGGGAGGAAAAAAAAATACCAAACTTAAAAAAAGCTGGGACAAAGTCCTCAAAAATAAAAATACAGCCAAAAAATTGGATATTTTTAAAAGCATCCTAACATCTAATTGTGAGAGGTACATACCTTATGGGAATAAAAGGTTAAGGAACAAGAAGAAACCAATTTGGATAAATAGAACTGTAAAGAAAGCAATAAATGACAAAAATAAAGCATTTAAATCACTAAAACAGGAGGGAAGCGAGAAAGCAAAACTATAAGGGGGAAAAATTGAATATGTAAAAAACAAATAAAAGCAGCCAAACTAGAGACCGAGACATTAATTGCCAAAGAGAGTAAAACTAACCCTAAAATGTTCTTCAATTATATAAATGGTAAAAAGTATATATCTTAAGGTGTCGGCTCTCTACAGAGTGATGAGGGGGGAGTTGCAGAGCGCAATGAGGAGAAAGCAAAGCTATTAAATATTTTTTTCTTCACTATATTTATGGAAGATAAAATGCAGAATGTAAAAGTAAATCCCCTATTAAAAGTACCCTGTCTGACCCAGGAAGAAGTATAGCGGTGTCTTAAAAAGATTAAAATAGACAAATCGCCAGGACCAGATGGCATACACCCCTGTCCCCTAAGAGAATTGAGTAATGTCATAGCCAGACCCTTATTTCTAATATTTAAGGACTCTATACTGACAGGGAGTGTTCCACAGGATTGACGCATAGCCAATATTCAAAAATGATCCAAAAACAGAGCCCATAAAACCTATAGGCCGGTAAGTTTAACATCCATCGTGGGTAAACTGTTTGAAGGTTTTCTATGAGATGCTATCCTGGAGAACCTCAATAAAAATAAGCAAATAACGCCATATCAGCATGACTTCATGAGGAATCGGTCATGTCAAACTAATTTAATCAGTTTCTATGGGGAGGTAAGTTCTAGACGTGACAGCGGCGAATCAATGGATGTCGTATATCTGGACTTCTCCAAAGCATTTGACACTGTAACACATAAAAGGTTAGTATATAAAATGAGAATGCTCGGACTGGGAGAAAACATCTCTATGTGGGTAAGTAACTGCCTCAGTGATAGAAAACAGAGGGTGGTTATTAATGGTACACACTCAGATTGGGTCACTGTCACTAGTGGAGTACCTTAGGGGTCAGTATTGGACCCTATTCTCTTCAATATATTTATTAATGATCTTGTAGAAGGCTTGCATAGTAAAGTATCAATTTTTGCAGATGACTCTAAACTGTGTAAAGTAATTGACACGGAAGAGGACAGTATAATGCTACAGATGGATCTGGATAGATTAGAGGCTTGGGCAGAGAATTGGCAGATGAGGTTTAACACTGACAAATGTAAGGTTATGCACATAGGAAGGAATAATGCAAATCACCCGTACATACTAAATGGTAAAACACTGGGTAACACTGACATGGAAAAGGACCTAGGAATTTTTGTGAACAGCAAACTAAGCTGTAAAAACCAGTGTCAGGCAGCTGCTGCCAAGGCCAATAAGATAATGAGTTGCATAGATGCCCGTGATGAGAACATAGCCCTACCACTTTACAAATCACTAGTCAGACCACACAGAGGGGAGATCTAATGACTATGTATAAATAAATCAGAGGTCAGTACAGAGATCTCTCCCATCATCTATTTATCCCCAGGACTGTGACAAGGGGACATCCTCTGCGTCTGGAGAAAAGAAGGTTTGTACACAAACATAGAAGAGGATTCTTTACTGTAAGAGCAGTGAGACTGGAATTCTCTGCCTGAGGAGGTGGTGATAGGGAGTTCACTAACAGAGTTCAAGAGGGGCCTGGATGTATTTCTGGAGTGTAATAATAACAGCCTATAGCTACTAGAGATGGGTCGTTAATCCAGGGAGTTATTCTGATTGCCTAATTAGAGTCGGGAAGGAATTTTTTTTACCCTTAAGTGGGGAAAATTGGCTTCTACCTCATAGGGTTTTTTTTTTCCTTCCTCAGGATCAACTTGCAGGATAACAGGCCAAACTGGATGGACAAATGTATTTTTTCGGCCTTATATACTATGTTACTAAGTATTTTCATTCTCTTAATTCTTGGAGAACCCCTTCAAAGAAATATTGGAGTTGAAGCTCCAAAAAGTTGGTCGTCATGGTCACACATTGATTAAATCGTTAGAGTGGATGGCAAAGCTTTTGAGGCACTTTCTATAGGGTTTATGCAGTGTCCGTCCAAAGTTTTAATCTGAAATATTTTTCTGACACTGATTGTGCTTAATACTCAATGGCATCTATCATCCAAAGGCACCCATATTAAAAATGTTTTTCACATGGAGTATGTGTTTACTACTGGATCTTCTATATGGAATATTATTGCCTGCTGTGCATTCCTTATAGTTATAAAAAAATAGTATCCTTGACAGATATAAGCCCAATGGAGGCCAAAAGGAGACTGGAAGAATATTGGCACAGGGAGCACATAAGGTAATTGTACACTGCTGGCACAGTGTGAAAAGACTGACAATTTACAGGGGACTTTTACATCAAAACAGCCAGCGCCCAGAGCTCCAGCATCCAACTAAAGTCCTCCACCAGCCCACCCAGGGCCGGTTTTAGACCAAATGTGGCCCTGGGCAAAATCAAAAGTGGGCCCCAAATATTTTAATAATGTACTAACAATACAGTCACATTCTGTTAATTCCGGCCCTCACTCACAGATTTACACCCCATAAAGCCCCACACACACAGATCTGCGTCCTCATGGCCACAGAATACACCACATGCCCCCTTATCTCACAGGAATGAGTTCCCCTCAATCACAAAAAGCTACAGCAATGGAGCGGGTGACCATACAGCACTTCTCCTAGGACTGTGCTGCACACCACTAGACCCTCCCTCACATGGCCGCTCACAGGCATACACAACCATTATCTCCTAAAGTACCTGCACAAGCTCCAGTGTCTGTGCAGAAGTAAATCTCTGTCCTATAAACATTTGGTGATGTGACTATTAAACCACATTCCGACATCCACCGTAAATGTATGGCACATGTCGGGTCTTTAAAGGTGGTGCCCACTCTGGAGCGGAGCAGGTGCCATAGCATTCGGGCACCTGCTGTTTCATCCAGCAGGTATCCGAGGCCAATATCCATGATCTGCAGTAATGCTGACCTGGACATTAAACCACAAACTACACAAAAAAAGAGCGAGGATATATCACAATAAAAAACTCATTTTATTCATTTGACTTAACATGATTAATACAGGTAAGAGCAAAATAGGGACAGGACATGAAGACTGAGCCGTAATGGGGCTCTACAATGTGAAGAATTACATTTGGGGGTGAGTGTAACCATAACCAGCAGGTGACATAACAATTTTGGCAGAGGATCCAGACACAGGAGTAGATGCGGGTGCAAAGTGCTGTTCCTATTTATTAACAACTAACATCCTCTTGGTCTAGGCATCTGACATATGGATACTGTAGAGCAGGGATGTCAAACTCGTGGCCCTCCAGCTGTTGCAAAACTACAACTCCCATCATGCCTGAGCATACTAAAGCTATCAGGGAATGATGGGAGTTGTAGTTTTTCAACATCTGGAGGGCCATGAGTTTGACATCCATGCTGTAGAGTATTGGAAGGACGGTGGAGTGCTAAATTAAAGATGACAATATACAAGGTCACTAAAGCCACCCGTCCCACCCTGCACAGGATACCATGTTACCTACCCATCTGGACATTAAACCATTCAGATGCTGTGGTCAAATGTCACCACGGCATCTGAGAGTGTTAGAAACCGGAACCGTGGGCTTCCTGTTCAGGCATGCTTTCCCCCAGCGGAGATCGTGGAAAGCACCCTGTTCTAAAAATGAGTCGCAGCCTGTACTAGGCTTCCAGGCTCATTATTAGCATATCCCAGTTCAAGCCACTAGGTGGCAGCACTGAACTGTGATGCACTGATACAGAATAATGAAGTAATTATCATTCTTATGTATAAGTTGCAATCTGATGATTGCAAGTTGTGGTACACTTGAGGACCTAACAAAAAGTAAAAAAAAAGAAAGAAAAAAGTTTTGAAAATATAAAAAAAAAATTAAAATTCTAATCACCCCTCCTCCCATTCCCCAAAATAAAAATGAACAAAAAAAAAACCCATCATGGGCATCACCACATGTGAAAGCACCCGTACTATTAAAATATAAAAAAGTTAACCCATAGGGTGAATGGCGTAACAGAAAAAAATAAAACAGGCTGATTCAAAGTTTTTTCATTACTTTATTTCTCAAGAAAATTGAATACACACCCCAAAATGGTATTGTCAAAACTAACAGATCGTGCATTCATATATATCAGAAGTATTATTTTATATATTTTTTTTAGCAATTACATATTTATTTTGTGCCATACATTTTATTTACAATTACTATAAAAAATATGAAATGATACTTTTGCTGTATATGAATAGCTCATGCATGACAAACTTCTATGAGGTTTTTCAGCAATAGTTTAACATTGAGCTCTATAGCTTTGTGGTTAAGGTTCTTGCCTTTACTGTAGATGGTTGTGAGTTTGGACAATGCTTGGGGATACCCCTTTCATGTTCATAGCACTGACTCCATATATGGACACAGCCATATATGGAGTAAGAGCAGGGACTCCTAAGCTAGGACCGTTCTGACTCTTCAGTAACACTGCTGGAGTCCCCACTGTTTAGCAATCTGCTTGAACTGAAGCAGGGGGCCCTTAAAGGATCAGGGCCCTGGACATTTGCCAGCCTTGAGCCCACCACTATGCCCTGGCTAAAAGATCCAGAGACTTTAGACATATTTCAGGTGCAGATGGCGGTGCAAATAACTGCGACTTCTTCCCCCTCACGCCAGGCCTAAAATTGTGGGTCTGGGTGGGGAAGGGGACGGACCGGCAGGCCCATCTCATTCCACATTTTCTACGCCTGGTTTAGGCATAAAATATGTTCTAATTGTAAGACAGCTCGGAAGTTGTCTTACTTTTAGAACTAGAGCTGGATACACCAAAGTTATGGAGAGGCCTGCGCCTCTTCATAACTTTGGGCGGAACTTCCACCAGCTATGGGGCTTTATTAAGACAGGCATGTAAAACGCCGGCCTTAATAAATGCGCCCCTTTATCTCCAGAAAGGCACTATTTCTGGCAGGTAGACCTCTTGCACCAAGGGTCTATTAACGGCTGTTCTTCCGTGATACATACATATGTTTGGTAGAATTCAGTTTACAGTAATTATAAGATAAATAAGTGGACAGACTGTGAACATTTCGCTGTCAAACTGTATAAGTCGCTCACACCACAGCATCTAATATCTTTAGTCGCTCACACCACAGCATCCAATATCTTCACAGTCAGAGATGTTTTTTCATATCTTGACCACAATGTATGCTAGGGCAGATGCCATAATAGAAAGAGTTAAATTCCATTTTCTTAGGCATGAACTGGGCAAACTCTCGACTCTATGAATGGAGGTCACATCATTATTTTATTCCTGAGGAGGTGGCTGAGTTCCAGGTGACACCTGTTCCAAATGTACAGATAAGGGGGGGAATGGATCAGCTAGCACATAAATTAGCACCCGATGACAGACTTAACTAGAAGACTGACCTGCACACAGCTTATCTTCTCTGCAAGGGGTGGGAGAGGTAAATATGTGTGGAACAGAAAGAGGATTCAAGATCAGATTCCACTGCACCTTAAGCATTATTGTGTGCACAAGATACAAGACCAGATTTACTAAGATTCAAATCTTTTTTTCTTTCTGTACCTAGTGATAGTATTCACATTCCAGATGATGGCAGGAAGGGAAAATGTATCATGTCAGTTATATATCAAGGCTCATGTGGAATTGAAAGTAATTTAGGAGACACAAAATGTTAAGGTGTAGAGCAATCACAATATATAGGCCAATAACATCTTTGAAAGCCCTAAAACCTTCAGTATGAAGCTGTGCACAACTAATATAATGTATGCAGCTTCTTGACTGTACCAGTCTTTTGCCCAGGCAAAGAGAACCGTGTCCGGTGACGGAAAATGGGAGTCATACTCAGCACATTTCATCCAAGTTCAACCTTGTAGACCAGATCATATAGTAAAGTATGTTTTTAGTAGGTCAGTTGTCTCCAACCAGTGGCTGGCCAGCTGTTGATAAAATACAATTCCCACCATGCCCTGACGACTCCATGGAGGTTGTAACAGCAGGAGAACCACTGATTTTGGAGTTTGGAGACCAATGATGTTCGGAAATTTTGGGTTTCCTGTCTCAAAATGGTCTTCCATTTAGCTTTCAGTTTGTAAAGTTGTCAAAAAAAACTGAAAACATGGAAGCAGGGAGGGATTGGCGGACCATTTGTAAGATAATAAATCTGTCCACTGTGTCTACAAACATACTTATCAGAAGAGATTAACGTGTGGGCTGACTTCTGTTCTCTACCATCGTTGCTAAATCTCCTTTGTTTTGTCTTGGTACAGCCTTTCTGATTTTAAAATATTTGTTAAAGGGGTTGTCTCACTTCAGCAAGTGGAGAGAACGTTAATATAAGTCAGGACCATGGCAGTGCACATAGGCTGGTGCTTTATTCTATAGTGTGCAAGCACAGACACCACTGATGGATTGCAGGGTGGTATTAACCCCTAGGTATGAGCAGTGTATAATGCGATGGAAAAATTAATCCAACCAGCAAAGAAAGCAATATGAATGATAACAATATATACGTAAGTGCCTTGTATTGTGAGACAACCCCTTTAAGGACACCATGCTTTGCACAATTATTTTGGGGTACATGGTAAACACTATTACTATTGGACACTCAATTATTGGGCTGCTTGGGCACTATACTGTCTAGGACAATAGGGCAATAAGGTCTTTGCAAAACATGTTTGTAATTCCCAGGCTTAGGGGTACAGAATTTAAGAAATGGCTTGCCAGGACCATGTCAAAGTGTGGAAGGGTATATTAGCAATGTCCCTCTCACTGCAGTAAATTCTCTTGTATCCTTTAACAGCGATAACCTTACAGACTGACTCCAGTGCTCAGCCTTGCAGATTCTGGACCTTCTAATTCTTTCTCTCTTCCGAGTACTGTGAAGTATAGATGGCTTTCTTGATGCAAATGTCTCAGAGATAGTGATTCTTGATAGTGAGGAGTGAGCACACGTCACTCTTCTCACTTCCTCAGCTAGAAAGAACTACAGGTAGGTGCAGCCTAAGTCCATCTCCTAACTTTCTACAAGGACAGAGTCAAGATTGTTAACTCTGACTAATCCATACATAACTTTACGGGTAATAGAATACATCAGAACATTAAATGACAAAAAACTATTTTGCAAGTACCCTCTTCTGGGTTACTGCACTAGTATTTTCAGGCGAATATCTATGCCATGTTATTTCTATAATATAGTATTTGAGTGCATGGTGGAACACAGTGGGTCCAGTATTGTTGATAGCTGCAGAGAGTAAAAACAGCGCATGTTTTATGACAACGTAACGCGGTTTTACAAATGTGGTTATCGACCATGCAGTTTTAACAGGTCGAACTAAGTTTTCACTTGTAAAAACTGCATCACAAAACCTCTGCAAAACTCTACACATTGTATTGAGAATTGAACAGTATTTTGCTGCTCAGCAAACTATTGCTACATGGAATCCCAATCTTAATATAATGGCTGTAAATTTCATTCAATTTGTTTCTAATGGAAGGACATACAGAAAGGAATTTTTTCAATTACCAACAATGGCTCCAAGAGAAACCTACAGTAAGTCATAGCTGTTAAGTATGGCACCTTAAAGGGATTGTCTAGTTTATAAAAAAAAAAAATTCAAATACCCTATTATAGAATTCTGACTTGATCCCTTGTGTACCTCGCTGTAAATATACGGCGCAGCAGTAAGGGAGTTCCCAAACAGCGCCGTAATATTATGGCTCACTGATCCTGTGGGGACCGGAGCTGTATTTCCTTAATCAGGGCAGAGGCCTGGCTGTAAATGCTGGAATCAGTGACAATTCCAATGATTCAACCCCTTATATATGGAGATCAATGGTGACTGTCGCATATAAGTGGTTTGCAGAGGGAGCGAGCATTTTCTTTGACCCCATTGGCTCCACCCGATGCGAT
Source organism: Bufo gargarizans (assembly GCF_014858855.1). Lineage (NCBI taxonomy): Eukaryota > Metazoa > Chordata > Amphibia > Anura > Bufonidae > Bufo > Bufo gargarizans. Next base: position 146,808,409 of record NC_058086.1, read on the forward strand.
CGCGGGGTGACGATGGTTGCGATTGCTGCTCGAGGCCTTACAAAGGCCTACTGGCCTGCTAGCTATGTAAGCTTATGAGGCACAGGCCAACTATCATTGAGAAACTGACAGTTACAATGCATTACTATACAGTACAGCAGAGAGCACTGGTTTAACTGGGAGAAAGATCTAGGTCAAGATTCCTGGGATACTATATCTCCTTATGACCTTATGTCCCCCTGACCTAGGCCTCGCACCTAGTTTCGCTAGTACTATCTGCTCTGCACTGATGAGAGGCATCATCCCAAAACTGTTGTCTGCAGATGAGGTGCTGGCTTAATTATTATCCTGAATATTGGAGAGAACCGCAGCACTCTGAAGTCTTCAAAAAAACAGTCGTTTATTCACCAAATAGTGCGACGTTTCAACCTTACATTGTCTTTTTCAAGCTTGAAAAAGACCATGTAAGATCAAAATGTTGCACTACTTGGTGAATAAACTACATTTTTTTTTGAAGACTTGAGAGTGCTGCGGTTCTCTCCAATATTCAGGATAACGGAGGCACTACAGGCTGGTGCCTATCACCTCTTGCACCACCACCATATTTATGATATAAATATTTTCTGTAAGTGCTGCTACAACTTTTTCTGTACTTTTATTTTTATTATCCTGTCAAGTCATGTCTCAAGGCCTGTTTAAAAGGTTGAACATTGACTTATAGGATAGCTACCTTTCACTTGGTGGCATAAGAGGCAGAGCTTGCTAAGAGCTCATTTGCATATACTCTTCCCAGAATTCCATAGGAGTATTGTCTGGCCTATAAGACTCCTCATGCTGTTTAAACGCTCTTCATAAGGAGATATAGTATCCTCTGAATCCTGACCTAGGCCTCTCACCCAGTTAAGCCAGTACTCTCTACTCTGCACTGATGAGGGGCAAATGCCCCACAACAGCTGTCTTCAGATGAGGTGCTGGCTTAAATATTATCCTAGTCATCTCTCAATGCCTGTTTAAAAGGTCAAACATTGACTTATAGGATAGCTACTTTACATCTGGTGGGGGTATTTTATATGGGGGGCTCTGGCTAAGGGAATTTTATACTGGGGCACATTATGGTGGGTACTATGGGGAAGGGGAGAGAGGAGTACTATAGGCTCATCTATGGGGGGCACTAAGAAGGGGTATTTTATACTTGCAAATTATGGGGGATACTGAGGGCATCTACTGGGGCACTATACATGGGGCATTTTATACTGGTACATTATGGGGGAACTAGGAAGAAGGGGGGAGAGGAGCACTAGGGGGGCATTTACTGGGGGCAGTGTATAGTGGTATTTTTACTGCCACATTATAGGGACATTAGCTCAACTGGGGGCCTTAAAAGGGGGTATTCTTTGCACTGGCACATTATAAAGAGAATTATTGCTACTGGGGGGCATTATGGTGGGCTTTATTACTACTGGGGGTATACGGGGAACATGATTACTAGTATGGGCACTATGGGAGCCTTATTACTTCTGGGGCACAGTGGGGACATGTTGGGGGCACTGTAGGAGCACTATTACTACCATGTGAGCTCTAGCAGAGAATTATTCCTATTGGTGGGACTTTTGGGAGCACTATTACTGTGGGGGCACCTTGGCACAGTATCAGCTTACCACAATTATTTTTGGGGGACGTTATGTTTACACTATTAGTGTCAGGGGCACTATTTGCTGGGCACAATTATTTTAGGGCACTGTGTGCCAATAATTGTTGAAGGGCACTATCTGCATAGTACTACTATTATCAGGGGGTTTATCCGTTTCTGCAGTATAGTATTGGGGGCACAGCGGCACAGTATTGGGGGTGGTTGGATGATTTGTCCAGAAGATGGGAGGATGATGGAAAAGTAGTAAACTAAGATTTTGTCCATTTGTCCACTGATTTCAGTGGCCCAATAGAATTCTTAATATCCCCTGTGGTGGAAAGAGCTGTTGTGGGGAACCTCCAACATTTGGCTCTCTAACACTAAGATACTAATGATTTTATCATAAAAATATATGAATGCTTGGTTTCCCTTTTGCTTGTTATGAGCGGAATGACTATAATTATGTGCAAATATCTCAAAATCCTTTTCTTTACCTCATTTGGAAACTGTTGAAATAATATCTAATTCCCCATTTTTTAATGTTAGCTTCATACTGGCAACCTGTCTCCTCTTTCAGGATAATGAGGTTAAATTATATTTATCCTCTCTCCTAAAGTCTAAGATAAAAAAAATACAGACATTTTCCAAAATTACCAAAATTAGATATATTTGGATGACTTTCAAAATAATGTAAGGTTTCAGAAAGAAATTCATAGAGTGCTCCAAACTCGTTGGCAGCCATGACATAGAACTATTGTGTTGTATGGTACCTGCATTCTCATTATTAAGCTGATAAATGTGGCTTATATGGGCGAGCGATACCTTGATAACCCTCTTATGTTTTCTTAACAGCATTAGCAGGCGTACAAAAGTCTGTTGTCTATGCAATCCGGTAGAAGATATGCATACAGGTCAACATGTCCTCTTTGGTTTTAAAAGGAATACATATTCAGAAAATGACCTATTGGTCAAATCAAGTTTTTATGTTAAACACGTTTTAATTAATTTTTGGTAATGTTATTTTTCATTTCCATGTCTCTATATTTAAAATAAATCGTAAAATTCGCACTGGCCACTAAGCCTAATAATAGGCCCCACATTATGGTCTGTTCTGATCATTTTTCAGCAGTCATCTCATTATCATCACGATGGCAGATATCACCTATATAGATAACATATGATTTACTATTCAAAATAGGTGATGTCTAAACTTATCTACTTTCTCCTCACCTCTGCATGGGTCACAGAGCATACCTAGAAAACTCTCCAACAGAAGTCAATGAGTCCCCTCCAGGATATATAGGTATGTGGCCCATGGTGGCTGCTGTAAAGTATATCTCTAAATGCTGTTAAAAAAAAAAAAAAGTGCAGAAAATCAGAAAATGAAAACAGGTTAGAAAAAAGGATGTGTCGCTACCTGGTTTTAACTGGCAGAAAAATTCTAGATGACACATTATTTTTAAAGGATCATTCCCATCTACTATACTGATAAAATACCACTGGCATATACCAGTGATCAGGTGAGTACAAAAAGTTAAAATATGCTACTAAACTAATGTCTATTACCGTAATAGGGCATAGCTGACCTGGAGTTGTTTTTTGTGATACCAAAAATTTGATGAAAGCATCTTAAACAAAACACTGTTTGTAGCGCATTCTATATTTCTCTGTTGACTTTAAACTAACATCTGGATGCCACGATTTTTGGAGGAAAAAAAAAACCAAGAAAAATGTGGCCTTTTTAAAAATATTTTATTTCTTAAACCACCATATTGAACTCTGTGCAAGGGTCCTTACGTGCACAGATTTTACCAGATACAGTAGTGTTTTCTTCATGGTGTTTTTCCCCTATAGAGGAGGTGATGCTGCATTTTCTATAAGAAGCCAGAAAAGCAAAAAAAAGACACCTAATGAACAAAAACATGCCACTAAAATGCAAAAATGCTGAAATATGCCAGCATAAATCTATATGTGAATCCTTTGAATATCCCAATGTTTACGTAAAATCTCTGGCTGCTTGCAACCACCATTAGAGGGAGCTCAGTACATATGAATTTATACAGTTACAATAGCACTCTATAGGAGCTGTATAATTTGCTAGGCAGTGATCTCCCCCTAGTGGCATCCTCAAGAAGTTCACTTGACTATGTTGGGAAGCAGTGAAAGGGGCCAGTGCAGGACCTCAAGGGCCCTGTTGCGGTCACGTAGTCTGCCTCCATGGAAGTTGCAATCTAAGTGAGGGTCCGTATTCTAGGACCCCCTCCAATTCTCTGAATGAAAGCAGCACTGCTTTGTTTTAGCTTTATCTCCCCTGCACAATGGTGCGGTTGGGTCACTTGAATGGGGTCATGCTGCACTTGCTTGCACAGCTGGTTCTAGGAGGCTAAGGTGCTTCCTACAATCTTGATCTGCCTCATTTAATAATCTGTGATAGCTCATTGCAATGGACATATTAAACAGTTCAGCATGTCAGCCAGGGGCGTAACTAGAAGTGACTGGGCCCCACAGCAAATATTTGTAAGGGCCCCCCTCAGCGCGCTTTGCACCTCCCTCCTCCTGTGTAAACCCCACTCCTTTGGCACAGTGTAGCGGTATACTGTATATTGTGTGGCACAGTGTAGAGGTATACTGTATATTGTGGGGCACAGTGTAGCGGTATACTGTATATTGTGTGGCACAGTATAGAGGTATACTGTATATTGTGTGGCACAGTGTAGAGGTATACTGTATATTGTGTGGCACAGTGTAGAGGTATATTGTGAGGCACAGTGTAGCGGTATACTGTATATTGTGTGGCACAGTGTAGAGGTATATTGTGAGGCACAGTGTAGCGGTATACTGTATATTGTGTGGCACAGTGTTGAGGTATATTGTGAGGCACAGTGTAGCGGTATACTGTATATTGTGTGGCACAGTGTAGCGGTATATTGTGAGGCACAGTGTAGAGGTATACTGTATATTGTGTCACACAGTGTAGCGGTATACTGTATATTGTGTGGCACAGTGTAGAGGTATACTGTATATTGTGTGGCACAGTAGCAGTATACTGTATATTGTGAGGCACAGTGTAGAGGTATACTGTATATTGTGGGGCACAGTGTAGCGGTATACTGTATATTGTGTGGCACAGTGTAGCGGTATACTGTATATTGTGTGGCACAGTGTAGAGGTATACTGTATATTGTGTGGCACAGTGTAGAGGTATATTGTATATTGTGGGGCACAGTGTAGCGGTATACTGTATATTGTGGGGCACAGTGTAGCAGTATACTGTACATTGTGGGGCACAGTGTAGGCTATATGTGCATAACATAAACATACTCCACATGAACACTTACAGTTACTTGGCTCGGCCCTTGGGGATCTCGAACGCCACTTCCACACTTGGCCGGGGACTCGGCGGAGCTGATGTTGTGTTTTATCCTAATGAGAGAGATTTTATAATAAGGATTTGGAGAAGGGGCAGAGGGATAGCAGAGCAGGGAGAGGCTGGGGCTGCTACTAGGGGGTCATACCATGGGGCAGTAATAAAACCCACCATAATGCCCCCCCCCCCCCCCAGTAGTAATAATTCTCCTTATAATGTGACAGTGCAAAAAATACACCCTTGTAATGCCCCCAGTTGAGCTAATGTCCCTATAGTGCCCCCATAATGTGCCAGTATAAAATACCCCTATATAGTGCCCCCAGTAAATTCCCCCATAGTGCTCCTCTCCCCCCTTCCTGCTAGTGCCCCCCAAAATGTACCAGTATAAAATGCCCCATATATAGTGCCCCAGTAGATGCCCCTCAGTGCCCGGCCTCTGATAGGCTGCCAGCCTAGTGTCCCCCATAATGCCCCCCAATAATGTGCCAGTATCAAGTGCCTCTCCCCCCCCCCCACATGTCCCAGTATCATAGTGCCATCTCCCCCCATGTGCCAGTATCAAGTGCCTCTCTCCTTCCCACCCCCCATGTGCCAGTATCAAGTGCCTCTCTCTTCCCCCCATGTGCCAGTATCATAGTGCCATCTCCCCCGCAAAAAAGTGCCAGTATTAAGTGCCTCTCCCCCCATGTGCCAGTATCATAGTGCCAACCCCCCCCCCACATGCCAGTATCAAGTGCCTCTCTCCTCCCCCCCATGTCCCAGTATCATAGTGCCATCTCCCCCCCCCCACTAAAAAGTGCCAATATCAAGTGCCTCTCTCCCTCCCCCCTCCCCATGTGCCAGTATCAGGTGCCTCCCCCCCCCCCATGTGCCAGTATCAAGTGCCAACCCCCCCTCTCCCCTCCAGGTGCCAGTATCAGGTGCCTCCCCCCCCCCCATGTCCCAGTATCATAGTGCCATCTTCCCCCCCACCACCACCACAAAAAAAGTGCCAGTATCAAGTGCCTCTCTCCCTCCCTCCCCCCCCATGCCAGTATCAGGTGCCTCTCTCTCCCCCCCCCCCCCATGCCAGTATCAGGTGCCAACCCCACTCCCCCCCATGTGCCAGTATCAGGTGCCTTCCGCTCCCCCCATGGCAGTAACAGTGGGTAATAAAAAAAAATAATAAACACTTCTACTTACCTCCATGTCAGCGATGCGATGCAGCCTCTTCCTGTGTCCCGCCTTGTATTGTGTCCCGCCCTGTATGTCCTTATATGGAGTCAGTGCTTGTATTTCAGAAAAGAGTCTGCTGGGATTCGAACCCACGACCTTCTGCTTCAGAGGCAGAGCAGCTAACCACTAGACCATAGGCTGCCTTGATGCTGGCTGAAAAAATATGAGACTTCTACTGTTATAGCTGGCTAAGTGTACATCTATACACATGGCAGCTGCTCATATATAGAGATGTAGCAGAGCTGAATGTGCTGAGACAGCTGTCATATACAGATATAGCAGTGCTAGGTGTGTTTGGGCAGCTGTCATGTGTATAGATGTATTTTTTTTTTTTTACAGTCAGTTGTAATGCAGCCTTTATGGCTGTGAGGGTAAATGCTTTGCCACTGATTCACTAATAGATTGGAGGTTGTGGGTTCGTAATCCCAGACCAGGAGACTTTAGCAGACAGTAAAATTAGATCACACTAGCGGCTGCTGTAAAGGGGCCCTGAACACTATATTTAACTAACTTAAAAATGTCACACAGGGCCCCCTTGGCAGCCCGGGCCCCGAAGCAGCTGCTTCCCCTGCTTCCCCGGTAGTTACGCCACTGATGTCAGCCCATTCAGAGTGGTGTGGTATTACCATGATGATGGAATGCCACAACTCTCTGCTACATGTGAGGTGCACAGCTCTTACTTGGTATCAGTCCTGTGATGAGTTTCTGGGCTATTTTCCTGTTTACAATTTTCTGTGTTTGACCCGTGTTGCCTGACTTGACTTGACTATTCATGTGCAGACCCCATGCCAGCCCTTCTGATCCTGCTTTCTGATACCAATCTTAAGGGCTCTTTATGAGGGCCAAGAATTGTAAAGATCATCACTAATAAGCGTTCATTTTATCACTCGTTAGCGATGATCTGGTGGTATAAATTTACTGCTGATTCCAGATGAGCAAGCGAAATGCTCGTATATCGGGTAATTGGATTGTTTGTGTGAACACAAAATTCCTCTTTTCCCGTAAACAGATCGTGTTGTGTAAACAGGATCTGCTGCTGGGAACCAACGAGTCTGTATGGGGAAGAGCAATGGCAGTAGCGATCGCTCTTCCCCATCTCTGGAGGAGATCGCTGCATGTAAATGCACCAGTCTCGTCAACGCTCCTTCCCGACACTCTGTTGTAATATCGTCCCATGTAAATGGACTTTAACTTCACATTTATCTGTCTGTTGCCAATCTGGATCTGTCCTGAGTACTTCTATAGCCAAGCGTGCTATCTGACCATTTATTGTGAACTATCCTGGGAACCACAACCTGGGTATCTTATCAGTAAAGTCTACAACAGAAGATACCTCATGCCTGTATTACACAGGCTGATAGTTGGTCAGGTCATCGCCAACGTGCATTCATAGCAACGCTCGTTACCGTTGATCTAGCAGTGTAATACTGCCGCCTATTACCCGATGAACCAGCAAATGCTAATTCATCGGGCAATCCAGATTTTTATGCAGACTTAAAAATCATTGTTAGTGGATTTATTAAATAAATGGCAGTACAGTCCAAACCAGTAAGCATATACAGGTAACCAACCCGAATAATAACCTGTGCAGGTAAACACCAAGGGGACAGCCAGCGACCAGGCCAAAGTTCATATGCACAGTAATAGTCCTTTTAACGTGGTACCTAGGGATGAGACGTCAGGATTTCCAGCGTCCAATCCAAGGTCATACACGAGACAAACTGTTCAGCAAAGATGAGGTATCCAAAGGCAGTCTCTAGAGATAAATCGAGGATGGCAGAGGTCATGCACAAGTAAGTCTGGGAGAATATGAACCGCAACATACACCTGGGTTGTCAAAACAACAGTGGGCAGTGACCAGCCAGGGAGATCACCTTTTAAGTATCTGCTAGCTAATCACAAAGTGCCATGTGTCTATTTCTCATAGGTCATATAATGATTCTAATCCCTGACACTTGTGCGGCCTAGGCTGGTCCTTAGTCACTTAACCCATGCCTGCCCTCTAATCTACTAGAATTAACGTACAGGTATTTTCCTTATCAGCGGCAGGCGTAGCGAATAAGATGCGCGTACGTTTGGCCGTGTATCCTGTTGCGAACCTCCTCTCGAGCGTGCACGCAGACGCTCGAGGGGCCCAGCATGAATACACGATCGCGTTGGCACGGACACCGGAACGGAACCCGCAGGTGAAACTGGAGACAGGATCGGCCGCTGCGTGCCGCCACCAGTCCGGTCAATCTGCCCCCGAGACCCCAGCGGTCTTCCCCTCCGGCGACCACACAGACGCACTACCGTGTCTGTCTGCAAAGGAGTTTAAACTGAAGATTCCCCAGTCACATGTGTGACCTGTCCCGCTACTTCAATGGGGTCCCCCGCAGGCCGAGCCCCACGAGAACCCCTGGGGGCCCCAGTGGAACAGGAGAGTGTCTTACAAAGGGCTAGAGGGCTGCAAAAGGAAGCACAATGGGGGTAAGAGCAGGACAATTACAGCAAATAAATGTGGATAGGGAAATGACTTAAAATAACAGAATAGAAAAAAAAGTGGAGTAGGAGGTTGAGGAGGCAGTAGACGTGGTGGTGTAGGTGGAAGCGGCGGTGGAGGAGGAGTAGATAGCCAAGACATAAATTTTGTAAGGCCCCAAAACATTGGGAAATGGAAAAGAGAATGCAAAGAGAAAGTGCGCTGGAGTATAACAATGGCTGGGTGTGGCCGGTACACTTGTCTATTCAGCAGAAGGTATGGACAAGTCCTGTGGGATCCATGCCTGGTTCATTTTAATGAATGTGACTCGAGCTTCATTTTAATGAACGTCAGGGACATCCTAAAACAATGAGACAATAGGTTTCCGCGGAGTGCTCTCCCTGCCGTAAACCATGTAATTTGGTTTTGGCCTGAGAGGTCCGATCCAGGTCATCATAAAGAAGACCAAAGGCTCTAAAAAATTCATCTACCGACTGGAGGGACTATGATCTGGTCGGCAGAGAAAAAGCCCAAGACTGGGCGTCACCTTTAAAGGGAACCTGTCACCAGTTTTATGGTGTCCTAACTAAGGGCAACATAAATAAGTGACTGATTTTCTTAGCAGAATGCTGGGTCACTTTCTTTAATTGACCCAGTCAATCTGCCAACATCTTGTATTGAAAAGCTCCAGCTGATAATGATGAGTCATGAATATTTATGAGCTCCTGACTCTCCCCGCCCACCTGCTGCTGAGTGACAGTTTGTTTCCATATGAACCAGCAGCAGGTGGGCAGGGGAGTGGCTATAGCTCTGAATTAAATATACGCTGGACTCGATGAACTCACGCTGGACTCAAATCATCTCATTAGCATGCAGCATGCGGCATCTTTGTGTGTATATTATGAGGTAACCATCTGTCACATCAGTAAGTGAATACATCTAAGGTACTTTTTAGTAGTTAATGATTGTATATAATTAGTTAGATTATAATCAAATATCCACATGACAGGTTCCCTTTAAGCAATTAAATGATCATACCCACACGTTGACTCTCATCCCCAGAAAAGCACGGACACAAATTAAGGTACAATTTATACGACTCCCTGAACCGAATAAAATTGTCGCTACCCCTGTAAAATCTGTTCGGGAGGGCAACCTTAGGTTCAGCGCAGGCCTGGTACCCACCACCAGAACCAGCCGCCTGTGGTCTCTGGATCTGCAAGACGGTCGCGCGGAGATCAGCTACCTACAAAGACAGACCCTGCAGCTCTCCGACCAGTGCAGACATAGGATCCATAACTGCACTGATCCGAATAAAATGGTGGTTTTAGGCAGTTTATAATGTCACGAATACAGGGTAGGGGAGGGACACAGAACTAGGCCTCAAGGCTAGGGAGAGGGAAAAGGTCACCTCCTAGGAAGCCTCTAAACCTGGCCCTGACTCCTGTCAGCACGTTCAGACCCTGAAGGTGGGAAAATACATACGCCGGAACCTAGACCCTAGGAGCCCTGAAATGACCTAGGTAGTGGCAGAGAATGAGACTACTGGTTCCTTCCCAGGTGAATGAACCAGCGTCTCCCTGAGGCCTAGTAACAACAAGCACAGGGGATCAACCAAATACAAAGAGCAGTAGAACTTATCTAATAGAAAATGGATGAGCAGGAACACAGGTAAGGTCCACAAACCAACTCTTCCAAATCCAAGCAGAAAAAAATCAACCGCATGGTATGAAGTGTGAGACCAAACTAAGTAGGGAATGCAGTAATGACCACGGGCTGCACCCGACAAGAGGTGTGGTCAATACCAAACCACAACACTGAGAATCAAGAGACTGTCAGTTAACCTCACGTGCAGTCAGTCTCTCCGATCTTCTAACCTCTGTCACAGAAGGTACTGTGACAACATGTATCTCACACCAAAAATGGGTATATGTCACCCATCGAACTAACAGACGGATTAACTATTATATTTTTGTGTCATTGCACCCACAAAAAATCACTATTGGTCACCCACAGAATTAACAGCCAGATTAATTATTATATTTCTGTGTCAGGGATACAAAGATGGTGCCACCCAGAAAAAATCGCTATAGGTCACCCAACGGGCGCCTTCCTCTAGGGCCCTCTATAACGCGACCCAGGTATAGGAATGCCGAGTGGTATAGTGCGGCCTAAGATGTCTCTCTATGTGTGTCACAGTGCTCCTACCTGGACTCGTCTGGACCCCAGGCTTTGGCTCCGAAGCAATAAATAGGGGGAATAATTGAAGAATTGGAAAGAAAGACTAAGTTCCAGACCTTGTCTATAGTTGAACAGCAGCTTTACTTGAATAAATGTTTATCAGAAACAATCTTCAAGCTTTGTCTTGGTCCCAGCAGGCTTTAGCATTAAACTGGCAGGCTTCTTCAATAACTCTTCTTCTTGCTTTCTCTCTCCCTGCTGTACTGATAAGCTGAATAGGTAACTTGGCTTCCTCTGTAAGCTGTAGGCGAACTTGATATTTGCAGCCACAAAATGCTTACTAGATGTGCACACATAGTCCCACAACAAACAGGGACACTGACATACCAGAAGTATTAAGCGAATCTGCGATCTACAAGCATTATTTTTTTATATGCTAAATTTCGACAAAGTATTAATCGCAAGAGCACATGCACTAGGAAAGCGTGGCCTACTACAGCAACTGGTTTGCACCGACAAGAACTTACATGGATGCGATGGTTGGAAACAAGTTCAGCGACGAAGAGCAAGAACTCCTGGTGACTGTAAGTAATCATATATTAAAGTAGTGTATTTGATTACATTTCACCTGCATGTCTGAACAATCGCTTTATATGCATAAAGAGTGTTATAAAAAAATCGCCAGTGAGACCTTCTGCAATTTTATTATTTCGCAAGTGCACACAACTTCACATTTTATAAGGTCTCATTAGATATTAGTGATTGTTGCACTAAGTATTCCTGTGACATCACACCCACTATGTTAGTAGCATATGTGTATGGAAAGAAGAGAAATATATTTCACATGGACATTGCACATCCATTGTCATGCCGCACACTATATACCGCACACACACGCTATATACTGCACACACACACTATATACCGCACACACACAGACGCACACTATACACTCACCTAAAGAATTATTAGGAACACCTGTTCTATTTCTCATTAATGCGATTATCTAGTCAACCAATCACATGGCAGTTGCTTCAATGCATGTAGGGTTGTGGTCCTGGTCAAGACAATCTCCTGAACTCCAAACTGAATGTCAGAATGGGAAAGAAAGGTGGGCTACAACAGCAGAAGACCCCACCGGGTACCACTCATCTCCACTACAAATAGGAAAAAAGACTACAATTTGCACGAGCTCACCAAAATTGGACTGTTGAAGACTGGAAAAATGTTGACTGGTCTGATGAGTCTCGATTTCTGTTGAGACATTCAAATGGTAGAGTCTGAATTTGACGTAAACAGAATGAGAACATGTATCCATCATGCCTTGTTATCACTGTGCAGGCTGGTGGTGGTGGTGGTGTAATGGTGTGGGGGATGTTTTCTGGGCACACTTTAGGCCCCTTAGTGCCAATTGGCCTCGTTTAAATACAACGGGCTACCTGAGTATTGTTTCTGACCATGTCCATCCCTTCATGACCACCATATACCCATCCTCGGATGGCTAATTCCAGCAGGATAATGCACCATGTCACAAAACTCGAATCATTTCAAATTGGTTTCTTGAACATGACAATGAGTTCACTGTACTAAAATGGCCCCCACAGTCACCAGATCTCAACCCAATAGATCATCTTTGGGATGTGGTGGAACGGGAGCTTCGTGCCCTGGATGTGCATTCCTCAAATCTCCATCAACTGCAAGATGCTATCCTATCAATATGGGCCAACATTTCTAAAGAATGCTATCAGCACCTTGTTGAATCAATGCCACGTAGAATTAAGGCAGTTCTGAAGGCAAAAGGGGGTCCAACACCGTATTAGTATGGTGTTCCTAATAATTCTTTAGGTGAGTGTATACCGCACACACACACTATATACCGCACACACACAGACACACACCATATACCGCACACACACACAGTTTATAGATTATAGTTTGTGTCCTGTTGGTCAGGACTCAGAAGAAGCTTTATTTGTCAGACCGCCAGTATTTGCTGGTTCATTTAGAGTTACCCAGGGAGCACCAGGGGGAGGCGAACCAGCAGTACACCCCATACCGTACCGTCACTTCACTAGACAGGTACATCTCTGCTTTGTTGGACAATATCTGATAGCTCAGACCCCACCCACATACAGTCGTAATACAATCCCATCTTCTAACCGTAACAGTAAAGCCGCATGCATTTCTACTTGAAAAACTTAAATTTTGCAGTTAACTTGAGTAAATTATTTTCAATACTATTGGGATTATATGCTTGCATTTTTATCTTGCAGTGGATGTTGGGGCGGGGATACGACCGGACCCGATCCCACGCTGAGCTGTGGCGCAAAACGGGTGTCAAACACCGACATCTGGCCATCATTAAAAAATGGTCAGACATGAAGCGAAGACACGCCGGTTTTATAAGAAGAATCCGGGATTAGGGATGAGCGAACTCGAACTGTATAGTTCGGGTTCGTACCGAATTTTGGGGTGTCCGTGACACGGACCCGAACCCGGACATTTTCGTAAAAGTCCGGGTTCGGGTTCGGTGTTCGTCGCTTTCTTCGCGCTTTTGTGACGCTTTCTTGGCGCTTTTTGAAAGGCTGCAAAGCAGCCAATCAACAAGCGTCATACTACTTGCCCCAAGAGGCCATCACAGCCATGCCTACTATTGGCATGGCTGTGATTGGCCAGAGCACCATGTGACCCAGCCTCTATTTAAGCTGGAGTCACATAGCGCCGCCCGTCACTCTGCTCTGATTAGCGTAGGGAGAGGTTGCGGCTGCGACAGTAGGGCGAGATTAGGCAGATTAACTCCTCCAAAGGACTTGATTAACTGATCGATCTGCAGCTGTGGATCATTGAGCTGCTGATCCTCAATTGCTCACTGTTTTTAGGCTGCCCAGACCGTTTGTCAGTCACATTTTTCTGGGGTGATCGGCGGCCATTTTGTGTCTTGTGGTGCGCCAGCACAAGCTGCGACCAAGTGCATTTAACCCTCAATGGTGTGGTTGTTTTTTGGCTAAAGCCTACATCAGGGTGAAGCTGTCACACCAAGTGCATTTAACCAGCAATAGTCTGTTCATTTTTTGGCCATATACAAAATCAGGGGCAAGCTGCGCCTGTCACCAAGTGCATTTAACCCTCAATGGTGTGGTTGTTTTTTGGCTAAAGCCTACATCAGGGTGAAGCTGTCACACCAAGTGCATTTAACCAGCAATAGTCTGTTCATTTTTTGGCCATATACTAAATCAGGGGCAAGCTGCGCCTGTCACCAAGTGCATTTAACCCTCAATGGTGTGGTTGTTTTTTGGCTAAAGCCTACATCAGGGTGAAGCTGTCACACCAAGTGCATTTAACCAGCAATAGTCTGTTTATTTTTTGGCCATATCCCAGTCTAATTCTGTCACTAAATCCATACCGGTCACCCAGCGCCTAAATACTAGGCCTCAAATTTATATCCCGCTAAATCTGTCCTTAGTGCTGTAGCTGGGCGAGTTATTTAGTGTCCGTTCAAGCACATTTCTTGTTCTGGGTTGAAATACAATTCCCAATTTAGCAATTTCATAATTTAGTGGTTTCTGCTATATCAGAGCTATTTGAAATCTATCCCTAAAAGGGTATATAATATTCAAGGTGCACATTGGGTCATTCAGAATAACTTCACACACACCCGCTACTGTGTATTTCCAAGTCTAATTCTGGCACTAAACCCATACCTGTCACCCAGCGCCTAAATACTAGGCCTCAAATTTATATCCCGCTAAATCTGTCCCTAGTGCTGTAGCTGGGCGAGTTATTTAGTGTCCGTTCAAGCACATTTCTTGTTCTGGGTTGAAATACAATTCCCAATTTAGCAATTTCATAATTTAGTGGTTTCTGCTATATCAGAGCTATTTGAAATCTATCCCTAAAAGGGTATATAATATTCAAGGTGCACATTGGGTCATTCAGAATAACTTCACACACACCCGCTACTGTGTATTTCCAAGTCTAATTCTGGCACTAAACCCATACCTGTCACCCAGCGCCTAAATACTAGGCCTCAAATTTATATCCCGCTAAATCTGTCCTTAGTGCTGTAGCTGGGCGAGTTATTTAGTGTCCGTTCAAGCACATTTCTTGTTCTGGGTTGAAATACAATTCCCAATTTAGCAATTTCATAATTTAGTGGTTTCTGCTATATCAGAGCTATTTGAAATCTATCCCTAAAAGGGTATATAATATTCAAGGTGCACATTGGGTCATTCAGAATAACTTCACACACACCCGCTACTGTGTATTTCCAAGTCTAATTCTGGCACTAAACCCATACCTGTCACCCAGCGCCTAAATACTAGGCCTCAAATTTATATCCAGCTAAATCTGTCCCTAGTGCTGTAGCTGGGCGAGTTATTTAGTGTCCGTTCAAGCACATTTCTTGTTCTGGGTTGAAATACAATTCCCAATTTAGCAATTTCATAATTTAGTGGTTTCTGCTATATCAGAGCTATTTGAAATCTATCCCTAAAAGGGTATATAATATTCAAGGTGCACATTGGGTCATTCAGAATAACTTCACACACACCCGCTACTGTGTATTTCCAAGTCTAATTCTGGCACTAAACCCATACCTGTCACCCAGCGCCTAAATACTAGGCCTCAAATTTATATCCCGCTAAATCTGTCCCTAGTGCTGTAGCTGGGCGAGTTATTTAGTGTCCGTTCAAGCACATTTCTTGTTCTGGGTTGAAATACAATTCCCAATTTAGCAATTTCATAATTTAGTGGTTTCTGCTATATCAGAGCTATTTGAAATCTATCCCTAAAAGGGTATATAATATTCAAGGTGCACATTGGGTCATTCAGAATAACTTCACACACACCCGCTACTGTGTATTTCCAAGTCTAATTCTGGCACTAAACCCATACCTGTCACCCAGCGCCTAAATACTAGGCCTCAAATTTATATCCCGCTAAATCTGTCCTTAGTGCTGTAGCTGGGCGAGTTATTTAGTGTCCGTTCAAGCACATTTCTTGTTCTGGGTTGAAATACAATTCCCAATTTAGCAATTTCATAATTTAGTGGTTTCTGCTATATCAGAGCTATTTGAAATCTATCCCTAAAAGGGTATATAATATTCAAGGTGCACATTGGGTCATTCAGAATAACTTCACACACACCCGCTACTGTGTATTTCCAAGTCTAATTCTGGCACTAAACCCATACCTGTCACCCAGCGCCTAAATACTAGGCCTCAAATTTATATCCAGCTAAATCTGTCCCTAGTGCTGTAGCTGGGCGAGTTATTTAGTGTCCGTTCAAGCACATTTCTTGTTCTGGGTTGAAATACAATTCCCAATTTAGCAATTTCATAATTTAGTGGTTTCTGCTATATCAGAGCTATTTGAAATCTATCCCTAAAAGGGTATATAATATTCAAGGTGCACATTGGGTCATTCAGAATAACTTCACACACACCCGCTACTGTGTATTTCCAAGTCTAATTCTGGCACTAAACCCATACCTGTCACCCAGCGCCTAAATACTAGGCCTCAAATTTATATCCCGCTAAATCTGTCCTTAGTGCTGTAGCTGGGCGAGTTATTTAGTGTCCGTTCAAGCACATTTCTTGTTCTGGGTTGAAATACAATTCCCAATTTAGCAATTTCATAATTTAGTGGTTTCTGCTATATCAGAGCTATTTGAAATCTATCCCTAAAAGGGTATATAATATTCAAGGTGCACATTGGGTCATTCAGAATAACTTCACACACACCCGCTACTGTGTATTTCCAAGTCTAATTCTGGCACTAAACCCATACCTGTCACCCAGCGCCTAAATACTAGGCCTCAAATTTATATCCCGCTAAATCTGTCCCTAGTGCTGTAGCTGGGCGAGTTATTTAGTGTCCGTTCAAGCACATTTCTTGTTCTGGGTTGAAATACAATTCCCAATTTAGCAATTTCATAATTTAGTGGTTTCTGCTATATCAGAGCTATTTGAAATCTATCCCTAAAAGGGTATATAATATTCAAGGTGCACATAGGGTCATTCAGAATAACTTCACACACCCGCTACTGTGCATTTCCAAATCTAATTCTGTCACTAAACCCATACCTGTCACCCAGCGCCTAAATACTAGGCCTCAAATTTATATCCCGCTAAATCTCTCGTTACCGCTGTCCTGTTGTGGCTGGGAAAGTTATTTAGTGTCCGTCAAAGCACATTTTTTGTTCTGGGTTGAAATACAATTCCCAATTTAGCAATTTCATAATTTAGTCGTTTCTGCTATATCAGAGCTATTTGAAATCTATCCCTAAAAGGGTAGATCATATTGAAGGTGCACATAGGGTCATTCAGAATAACTTCACACACACGCTTCTGTGCATTTCCAAGTCTAATTCTGTCACTAAATCCATACCGGTCACCCAGCGCCTAAATACTAGGCCTCAAATTTATATCCCGCTGAATTTGAATACAATACATTGGGCCAAATAATATATTTGTTGTTGTGGTGAACCATAACAATGAGAAAAACATCTAGTAAGGGACGCGGACGTGGACATGGTCGTGGTGGTGTTAGTGGACCCTCTGGTGCTGGGAGAGGACGTGGCCGTTCTGCCACATCCACACGTCCTAGTGTACCAACTACCTCAGGTCCCAGTAGCCGCCAGAATTTACAGCGATATATGGTGGGGCCCAATGCCGTTCTAAGGATGGTAAGGCCTGAGCAGGTACAGGCATTAGTCAATTGGGTGGCCGACAGTGGATCCAGCACGTTCACATTATCTCCCACCCAGTCTTCTGCAGAAAGCGCACAGATGGCGCCTGAAAACCAACCCCATCAGTCTGTCACATCACCCCCATGCATACCAGGGAAACTGTCTCAGCCTCAAGTTATGCAGCAGTCTCTTATGCTGTTTGAAGACTCCGCTGGCAGGGTTTCCCAAGGGCATCCACCTAGCCCTTCCCCAGCGGTGAAAGACATAGAATGCACTGACGCACAACCACTTATGTTTCCTGATGATGAGGACATGGGAATACCACCTCAGCATGTCTCTGATGATGACGAAACACAGGTGCCAACTGCTGCGTCTTTCTGCAGTGTGCAGACTGAACAGGAGGTCAGGGATCAAGACTGGGTGGAAGACGATGCAGGGGACGATGAGGTCCTAGACCCCACATGGAATGAAGGTCGTGCCACTGACTTTCACAGTTCGGAGGAAGAGGCAGTGGTGAGACCGAGCCAACAGCGTAGCAAAAGAGGGAGCAGTGGGCAAAAGCAGAACACCCGCCGCCAAGAGACTCCGCCTGCTACTGACCGCCGCCATCTGGGACCGAGCACCCCAAAGGCAGCTTCAAGGAGTTCCCTGGCATGGCACTTCTTCAAACAATGTGCTGACGACAAGACCCGAGTGGTTTGCACGCTGTGCCATCAGAGCCTGAAGCGAGGCATTAACGTTCTGAACCTGAGCACAACCTGCATGACCAGGCACCTGCATGCAAAGCATGAACTGCAGTGGAGTAAACACCTTAAAACCAAGGAAGTCACTCAGGCTCCCCCTGCTACCTCTTCTGCTGCTGCCGCCTCGGCCTATTCTGCTGCTGCCGCCTCGGCCTCTTCCTCCGCCTCTGGAGGAACGTTGGCACCTGCCGCCCAGCAAACAGGGGATGTACCACCAACACCACCACCACCACCTCCGTCACCAAGCGTCTCAACCATGTCACACGCCAGCGTTCAGCTCTCCATCTCACAAACATTTGATAGAAAGCGTAAATTCCCACCTAGCCACCCTCGATCCCTGGCCCTGAATGCCAGCATTTCTAAACTACTGGCCTATGAAATGCTGTCATTTAGGCTGGTGGACACAGACAGCTTCAAACAGCTCATGTCGCTTGCTGTCCCACAGTATGTTGTTCCCAGCCGGCACTACTTCTCCAAGAGAGCCGTGCCTTCCCTGCACAACCAAGTATCCGATAAAATCAAGTGTGCACTGCGCAACGCCATCTGTGGCAAGGTCCACCTAACCACAGATACGTGGACCAGTAAGCACGGCCAGGGACGCTATATCTCCCTAACTGCACACTGGGTAAATGTAGTGGCAGCTGGGCCCCAGGCGGAGAGCTGTTTGGCGCACGTCCTTCCGCCGCCAAGGATCGCAGGGCAACATTCTTTGCCTCCTGTTGCCACCTCCTCCTTCTCGGCTTCCTCCTCCTCTTCTTCCACCTGCTCATCCAGTCAGCCACACACCTTCACCACCAACTTCAGCACAGCCCGGGGTAAACGTCAGCAGGCCATTCTGAAACTCATATGTTTGGGGGACAGGCCCCACACCGCACAGGAGTTGTGGCGGGGTATAGAACAACAGACCGACGAGTGGTTGCTGCCGGTGAGCCTCAAGCCCGGCCTGGTGGTGTGTGATAATGGGCGAAATCTCGTTGCAGCTCTGGGACTAGCCAATTTGACGCACATCCCTTGCTTGGCGCATGTGCTGAATTTGGTGGTGCAGAAGTTCATTCACAACTACCCCGACATGTCAGAGCTGCTGCATAAAGTGCGGGCCGTCTGTTCGCGCTTCCGGCGTTCACATCCTGCTGCTGCTCGCCTGTCTGCGCTACAGCGTAACTTCGGCCTTCCCGCTCACCGCCTCATATGCGACGTGCCCACCAGGTGGAACTCCACCTTGCACATGCTGGACAGACTGTGCGAGCAGCAGCAGGCCATAGTGGAGTTTCAGCTGCAGCACGCACGGGTCAGTCGCACTACAGAACAGCACCACTTCACCACCAATGACTGGGCCTCCATGCGAGACCTGTGTGCCCTGTTGCGCTGTTTCGAGTACTCCACCAACATGGCCAGTGGCGATGACACCGTTATCAGCGTTACAATACCACTTCTATGTCTCCTTGAGAAAACACTTAGGGCGATGATGGAAGAGGAGGTGGCCCAGGAGGAGGAGGAGGAGGAGGAGGAAGAGGGGTCATTTTTAGCACTTTCAGGCCAGTCTCTTCGAAGTGACTCAGAGGGAGGTTTTTGGCAACAGCAGAGGCCAGGTACAAATGTGGCCAGCCAGGGCCCACTACTGGAGGACGAGGAGGACGAGGATGAGGAGGAGGTGGAGGAGGATGAGGATGAAGCATGGTCACAGCGGGGTGGCACCCAACGCAGCTCGGGTCCATCACTGGTGCGTGGCTGGGGGGAAAGGCAGGACGATGACGATACGCCTCCCACAGAGGACAGCTTGTCCTTACCCCTGGGCAGCCTGGCACACATGAGCGACTACATGCTGCAGTGCCTGCGCAACGACAGCAGAGTTGCCCACATTTTAACCTGTGCGGACTACTGGGTTGCCACCCTGCTGGATCCACGCTACAAAGACAATGTGCCCACCTTACTT
The DNA here is from genome assembly GCF_014858855.1 of Bufo gargarizans. Lineage (NCBI taxonomy): Eukaryota > Metazoa > Chordata > Amphibia > Anura > Bufonidae > Bufo > Bufo gargarizans. The sequence goes on from NC_058086.1 coordinate 146,828,606, forward strand.
CCTGCACTGGAGCGTGATAGGAAGATGCGCGAGTACAAGCGCACGTTGGTAGACGCGCTACTGAGAGCATTCCCAAATGTCACAGGGGAACAAGTGGAAGCCCAAGGCCAAGGCAGAGGAGGAGCAAGAGGTCGCCAAGGCAGCTGTGTCACGGCCAGCTCCTCTGAGGGCAGGGTTAGCATGGCAGAGATGTGGAAAACTTTTGTCAACACGCCACAGCTAACTGCACCACCACCTGATACGCAACGTGTTAGCAGGAGGCAACATTTCACTAACATGGTGGAACAGTACGTGTGCACACCCCTCCACGTACTGACTGATGGTTCGGCCCCATTCAACTTCTGGGTCTCTAAATTGTCCACGTGGCCAGAGCTAGCCTTTTATGCCTTGGAGGTGCTGGCCTGCCCGGCAGCCAGCGTTTTGTCTGAACGTGTATTCAGCACGGCAGGGGGCGTCATTACAGACAAACGCAGCCGCCTGTCTACAGCCAATGTGGACAAGCTGACGTTCATAAAAATGAACCAGGCATGGATCCCACAGGACCTGTCCGTCCCTTGTCCAGATTAGACATTAACTACCTCCCCATAACCATATATTATTGGACTCCAGGGCACTTCCTCATTCAATCCTATTTTTATTTTCATTTTACCATTATATTGCGAGGCTACCCAAAGTTGAATGAACCTCTCCTCTGCCTGTGTGCTAGGCCTAAATATATGCCAATGGACTGTTGCAGTGGTGGCTGACGTGAAGCCTCATTCTCTGCTATGACATGCAGACTGATTCTCTGCTGACATGAAGACAGATTGTCTGTTACGGGACCTCTCTGCTCTGCCTGTGTGCTAGGCCTAAATATATGCCAATGGACTGTTGCAGTGGTGGCTGACGTGAAGCCTCATTCTCTGCTATGACATGCAGACTGATTCTCTGCTGACATGAAGCCAGATTGTCTGTTACGGGACCTCTCTGCTCTGCCTGTGTGCTAGGCCTAAATATATGCCAATGGACTGTTGCAGTGGTGGCTGACGTGAAGCCTGATTCTCTGCTATGACATGCAGACTGATTCTCTGCTGACATGAAGCCAGATTGTCTGTTACGGGACCTCTCTGCTCTGCCTGTGTGCTAGGCCTAAATATATGCCAATGGACTGTTGCAGTGGTGGGTGACGTGAAGCCTCATTCTCTGCTATGACATGCAGACTGATTCTCTGCTGACATGAAGACAGATTCTCTGTTACGGGACCTCCCTCCTCTGCCTGGGTGCTGGGCCTAAATATATGCCAATGGACTGTTGCAGTGGTGGCTGACATGAAGCCTGATTCTCTGCTATGACATGCAGACTAATTCTCTGCTGACATGAAGCCAGATTGTCTGTTACGGGACCTCTCTCCTCTGCCTGGGTGCTGGGCCTAAATTTATGACAATGGACTGTTGCAGTGGTGGCTGACGTGAAGCCTGATTCTCTGCTATGACATGCAGACTGATTCTCTGCTGACATGAAGCCAGATTGTCTGTTACGGGACCTCTCTGCTCTGCCTGTGTGCTAGGCCTAAATATATGCCAATGGACTGTTGCAGTGGTGGCTGACGTGAAGCCTCATTCTCTGCTATGACATGCAGACTGATTCTCTGCTGACATGAAGCCAGATTGTCTGTTACGGGACCTCTCTGCTCTGCCTGTGTGCTAGGCCTAAATATATGCCAATGGACTGTTGCAGTGGTGGGTGACGTGAAGCCTCATTCTCTGCTATGACATGCAGACTGATTCTCTGCTGACATGAAGCCAGATTCTCTGTTACGGGACCTCTCTCCTCTGCCTGTGTGTGTGCTGGGCCTAAATATATGCCAATGGACTGTTGCAGTGGTGGCTGACGTGAAGCCTGATTCTCTGCTATGACATGCAGACTGATTCTCTGCTGACATGAAGCCAGATTGTCTGTTACGGGACCTCTCTCCTCTGCCTGTGTGTGTGCTGGGCCTAAATATATGCCAATGGACTGTTGCAGTGGTGGCTGACGTGAAGCCTCATTCTCTGCTATGACATGCAGACTAATTCTCTGCTGACATGAAGACAGATTCTCTGTTACGGGACCTCTCTCCTCTGCCTGGGTGCCGGGGCCTAAATATCTGAGAATGGACTGTTCCAGTGGTGGGTGACGGGAAGCCAGATTCTCTGCTATGGAACCTCTCTCCAATTGATTTTGGTTAATTTTTATTTATTTAATTTTTATTTTAATTCATTTCCCTATCCACATTTGTTTGCAGGGGATTTACCTACATGTTGCTGCCTTTTGCAGCCCTCTAGCTCTTTCCTGGGCTGTTTTACAGCCTTTTTAGTGCCGAAAAGTTCGGGTCCCCATTGACTTCAATGGGGTTCGGGTTCGGGACGAAGTTCGGATCGGGTTCGGATCCCGAACCCGAACATTTCCGGGATGTTCGGCCGAACTTCTCGAACCCGAACATCCAGGTGTTCGCTCAACTCTATCCGGGATGAAAAATGCCCAGGTAGATGTGTAAATAACTTTTGTAAGTTTTGCCAATACTCTGTAATGTATACAGTGCTAATCAAAAGTATTCACCCCCCCTTGACTTTGGTATTTTTTTGTTGCCTCACCACCTGGAATTAACATGGATTGTTTGAGGATTTGCATCATTTAATTTGTAGAACATGCCCACAACTTAGAACTTTTTTTAAATTTGTTAATTGTAAAGCATACAACAAATAGGATAAAATAACAGAAAAGGTAAATGCGCATAACTATTCACCCCCCTAAAGTCACTACTTTGTAGAACCACCTTTTGCAGCAATCACAGCTCTAAGTCGCTTTGGATAAGTCTCTATGAGCTTGCCACATCTTACCACTGGGATTTTTGCCCATTCCTCCTTTCAAAACTGCTCCAGCTCCTTCAAGTTGGATGTTTTGCGCTTGTGAACAGCAATCTTTAAGTCTGACCACAGATTTTTTATTGGATTGAGATCTGGGCTTTGACTAGGCCATTCCCATACATTTACATGTTTCCCCTTAAACCAGTCAAGGTGTTGCTTTAGCAGTGTGTTTGGGGTCATTGTCTGGCTGGAAGGTGAACCTCCGTCCTAGGCTCAGACCACGCACAGAGTGGTACAGGTTTTGCTTAAGAATATCCCTGTCCATCTTTCCCTCAACTGTGACCAGTTTCCCAGTTCCGGCTGCTGGAAAACATCCCCACAGCATGATGCTGCCACCCCATGTTTCATTGTGGGGATGGTGTTCTTTGGGTGATGTGATGTGTTATCCGTGCGCCAGACATAGCGTTATCTTTGATTGTCGAAAAGTTCAATTTTAGTCTCATAAGACCAGAGCACCTTCCTCCATAAATTTTTGGATTCTCCCACACACCTTTTCGCAAACTTACAACGTGCCTTTTTGTTTTTAGCTGAAAGTAATGGCTTTCTTCTGGCCACTCTGCCATAAAACCCAACTCTATGGAGCTTACGGCTTATTGTCGTCCTATGTAAAGATACTCCAGTCTCTGCTGTGGAACTCTGCAGCTCCTTCAGGGTTACCTTAGGTCTATGTACTGCATCTCTGATTAATGCCCTCCTTGTCCTGTTTCGGTGGGCGGACGTCTCTTGGCAGGTTTGCTGTTGTGCCATGTTCTTTCCATTTGGTTATGATAGATTTGATGGTGCTCCTGGGGATCATTAAAGATTGGGATTTTTTTTATAATCTATCCCTGAGTTGTACTTCTCAACAACATTGTCCCTTACTTGTTTGGAGAGCTCCTTGTTCTTCATGGCAGTAATTGGTTAGTGATGCCTCTTGTTTAGGTGTTGCAGCCTCTGGGGACTTTCAAAAAAGGTGTGACAGATCATGTGACACTTAGATTGCACACAGGTGACATCATTTCACTATTGTGACTTCTGAAAGTAATAGGTATAGGTAGCACCAGAGCTTTTTATGGGCTTCCGAACAAAGAGGTTGAATACATACGCACATGCCAATTTTCTGTTTTCTATTTCTAAACAATAATTTTATTTATATATTTTTCTCATTTCACTTCACCGACTTAGACTATTGTGTTCTGATCCATTACATAAAATTCAGATTAACAAAAGATTGAACAGAAGGCTGTAATCTACCAAAATAAGCAAAAAGCCAAGGGGGGTGAATACTTTTGGAAGGTACTGTATATACAGTAATGCAAATAAGAATTTCATCCCTTTACAACTGATTAATTAGTACCTGGTGGGACATGCCCCAAATTAAGCAAATTACATCAAACATCTCAACCTAGCTGTGGTTGTATTGTATATATATATTTAAACACACAGCATGATAGAGATTTTGGATGTACACAGCTGATTTCGTACAAGTGATGGACTGAGCCATTACTGGGTCTGCAGTAGAAGCCTGAGGGCTAGCCTCCTTCCTATGGATTATGGACCCAGGACTATGGAGACCCCCACTCTGACCTATTTGGGTTAGAGGGAACTATAAACCATAATTTTTTGGTTGAGTTTATAGGCCACATCTTTCCTATGCCCCATTAAAGTTGCATGGTGTGAATCCATAAATGCAATAAGGGTTAACTCTGCACTGAGACTCCCAATGAATGTGTTAGTTAATTTGTCCCTTTGTTGTATTGTGTTAGTGATGGGATTAAGAAGGAGCCGACTCTGGTGTAGAGAAGTAGATCATCCTATGATACACTCAGGAGATAATCCCATCACATGAGTCTCCTCTCTCCCTATTGTTTTATCAAGACACTGTGGAGGGGATGTCTGTCTGTATGCTGTTCATTTTTTATTGAGTTATGTGGCATATCGCTGGCAGCCACTGCAATTATATATAGATCCCTCCATATTGTAATTTCTTGATATTTAAATTTGTTAAGATATCAGAGTTGTTTCTCTAAAATCTGAACATTCTGTGATTACAGAAGTTCCTATTCCCTCCATTCAGAGAAGGCCATCGGCAGAGGGCGTGGAGGTGGTGGAGGTTGAGGAGGTTGAGGAGGAAGAGGAGGAAGAGGAGGAAGAGGAGGGGGAGGCCGGACCCTCCCAGCCTATTGACCAACCCCCACCACATGTGAGAGAAGTTAAAGAGGTGGAGGTGGAAAGTGCTGGACCCTCCAGCACCACCCCATCTCAGGAGGAGGAAGAGGAGGAGATCACCAGCCCCCGCCAGGAGGGTAAATATGTGCACATAGCAATATGATTATGTATCCATAACATGTACATAAACATTAAAAGGGCCAACAATGAGGGGACAACATACACTACAGTAATACGTAACAAGAACACTAAACAATAACTCTTCAATCTACATAAAAAACATTAACTTAACAAATAAATAATATTAAACTGTATTGAACTATCACTAACTAACAAACAAAATAAAATTATACTGTAGTGAAATATCTCAAACTAATAAACTATATAATCATCATAAATATCATTAACTAACGTATTGAGATTTAAATTGTCAGTGTATAAACACTTAAAATAAAAATAAAAAAAGGAAAAAAATAGAAAAACTGAAATATTTGGTACAGCCGTGTCCATAATGACAGTCTCTATAAAAATATCATATGACCTAACCCCTCAGGTGAACACTGTAAAAATAAAAAAATAGAAACATTTAAAAAAAATTATAATTTTGTCACCTTACATCACTAAAAATGCAACACCAAGCTATCAAGAAAAGGCATATGCCCCCCAAAATAGTACCAATCTGTCATTTCATTCGGCCAAAAGTCCCTACCATTAGACAATCGCTGAATAAAAATAATAATATGACTCTCAAACTATGGAGACACTAAAACATGAATTGGTTTTGTTTCAACAATGCTTTTATTGTGTAAAACGGAAATAACTAAAAAAATAAGGAAACATATTAGCTCTTGCCGCATCTGTAACAACCAGCTGTATAAAAATATCACACAAAGTAAACCCTCAGATGGACACCTTTCAAAACAAAAAAATAAAAACTCTCAAAAAGGAATTTTTTGGACAACTTTTATCACAAAAAGGTGTAATAGCAAGTGATCAAAACGTGATATGCACCACAAAATACCTCAAATCAAAATGTCATCTCATCCAGACCAAAAATGAGCCCCTACATAAGACAGTGCCCCCCCCCCCCAAAAAAAAATTGGCTTTCAGAGTATGGAGACACAAAAAAAACGTTTTGTTTTAAAATGCTTGTTTATGTAAAAATGAACCAAACAACCTAAAAAGTAGACATATATTTTATTGTCACCTCCGTAACATCCTGCTCTATAAAAATAGCCCATCATCTAACGTTAGCGACGTTTCGACTTAAGGAAGTCTTTATCAAGCAGTGCAATAGTATACGTTATCATCCTTAACCCCTTAACCCCCAGCGCCGTACATTCCCAGCGCAACTGGATGTGACTTAACGCCAGCGCCGTACATGTGGAAGGTATTAATATCTATTATAAAAGTAGAGACATTGAAATTTGCGAATTTTTCCAAATTTTTGCTAAATTTGGTATTTGTTTATAAATATAAATGAAATATTTTGACTCAATATTACCATTGTCATAAAGTACAATATGTGAAAAAAATGCTGAAGGAGCACCTTCAGGATATGCGGACCATTCAGGAGTGGATGAAGGCCACTGAGGAGAGGCACCGCAAGGCCATGAAGGGGGTTCAGGAGATGCTCCTGATATTGGAAAAGTTTCCTTAAATATTTTTTTTTCTAATATGTTATATAAATAGTTTATATAGTTATAACGTGTATTTTGGTTTTTGTAATATTGCTCTGTTTTAGTCTAACAGGGTAGTATAAGTCCTACACATAGCTCGGCCTAAATCAGCTAGAACTGAGAGCAGCCGGTAAAAACATGTCAAATACATATTGTAGGAGAGTCCCCGGAATAATAATGGACGGACGATACGTGCCACCAGAGGTCCTGGCCTCGGTGGAGTAAGAACCGGATCATTGCGGTTACAGCGGCGAATGCTGCTGGCGCAGCGTGTCCGGGCCGGTTCTTACTGTTCCCCACGGCCAGCCCAGGTTTTTGGTGGAGCTGGGCCTTTAAGAACCCAGCCTGCTGATGATGGGGGTGGGGTGTGTCTTGCTGTGCTGGAGATTTCCACAGACAGAGTGAGTGCTGGTGAAGGAGAGTCTGGGCGCAGCACACATTGAAGGATAGCCCTGGGACCTGTGGTGCTACGAGCCGAAGGGGCTCTGGCCTGAGGGAGACAAAGGCAGATAGCCTAGAAGCCTGCAGAACTGCTGTGGTCTGTCCAAAACAAGGTGACTCAAACCTGCTGTTTATTTTCTATGGAAGGACTTTTGTTTTATGCACTATGTGGATATGCACCTGTGTGGTCTGCACATTGCCTGTTATGCCGTTGGTGTGAATAAAGTCACAGTGTATCACAAAGACTGTCTATGATGGCCTCAATACTGCCGCCGCTACCGTAGCCTACCACGAGCACATCCCCACAATTGGTGGCTTGGAGCGGGCATTCCTGCAGTGAGGCAGGCCTGAGGCAAAAGTTGTGTTGGACTGCATGTCATATATCAGGCCTGCAAGTTTTATGGTTCCTGACAAGATGGAGGAGGCCATTAAGCACCTGATTCAGAGTAATGTACAGCAGCAACAAGCATTGCAGGCTCAGAGGGAAAGACATGATGAGGCTATGTGTGCACAGCAGCAAACAAACAATCTCCTAATGCAGCAGCTGGTAGCCATGCAAGAGTCGGTGCGAACATCCCTGCAAGGAGTTTCAACTGCAACAACCCCGACTGTGTCTACCGCCAGGGACAAAGTCCGATCCGCCCTGAGGAAAATGGGTCCGGGAGATGATATAGAGGCATTCCTGATGGTATTCGAAAGAACCGCGGAGCAAGAGAGGCTGCCGTTGGAGCAGTGGGCCGAGGTGGTGGCGCCTTTTCTGGTGGGGGACGCACAAAAGGCCTATTTTGACCTCAGCTGCGATGAGGCCAAGGACTATGAGAGGCTAAAAACTGAGGTGTTGGCCAGGTTGGGGGTAAACACCTATGTGCGAGCGCACAGGGTGTATCAGTGGGTGTTTGCCGAGTCCCGACCCGCCCGGTCACAAGCCTATGACTTACTTCACCTAGTAAAAAAATGGCTTCAGCCTGAAATATTGAGCACTTCTCAGATGGTTGAAAGGGTCGTGGTCGACAGGTTCGTGCGTACCCTCCCGAGAGCCATACAGCGCTGGGTGGGACAAGGCGATCCAGGCAACCTGGAACAACTGGTTAGCCTGGTGGAGAGGTATATGGCCACTCAGGATTTGGTGCGGGACTCAGCGGTACTACCGAAGTCACGTCAGCCCCCGTTGCCGACCCGGGATCCTGAAAAAGGGATCCCACCACATAAGGAGGGGAGTGGTTCTCCAGTCCGTGGGAGGAATACCCTGGGGAGGAGGGAGGCTGCGAGGATCAGATGTTGGCATTGTCAGGACTGGGGACATGTGGCATCCAACTGCCCTAGGGCATCCGAACCCATGGACTGCGGGTTCGCTCGCCGGTCCTCTTTTTATGCCCAACCGGTGTATATAGCTGACCCCCTGCTGGCGGCGGACAACCCTCCGGTGTGTGATGTCGTTGTTAATGGACACTCCGTGCAGGCCCTGCTGGACTCTGGGAGCCTGGTAACTCTGGTCCATGAGTCGCTGGTAATGGAAAAACTCCCAGAAAGGCGAACCCTTACCATTGTCTGTATACATGGGGATCGCAGGGAGTATCCCACCACTAAGGTTACCCTGGCAGTGTGTGGAAAGGAGGTACCACATGTCGTCGGGGTGGGGAGACGGCTCCCTTATGCCGCAATATTGGGGAGGGACTTTCCCCAGTTCTGGACTTTGTGGAGGAACGGGTTGCCTACCTATGGGGAAGGAAAATGTCCAGGTCCCGAGCCCGAGGACCCCGAGGCAGGGACCCCAGCTGTAGGGGTCACCGTAGAGGAGGTAGAGTGTAACCCTGACCAATTTCCCCTAGAAGTATTGGCGGGTGAGACAGTAGAAAGTTCGTCCATCCTGGATCTGGAGGTACCCCGAGAAACCTTCGGGACCGCACAGCTCCAGGATTCGACGTTATTGCGGGCTAGAGAAGGTGTGTCGGTGGTTAATGGTGTTGCCCAGCGTCCCGGCGCCGATACCGTATTTCCTCACCTGGCCTATAACCAGGACCTGTTATATAGGGTAGACAAGGTGAGGCAGGAGGTGGTGGAACAACTGGTGGTGCCCCAGCCTTACCGGCGAATGGTCTTGGATTTAGCGCATGCGCATGTGTTGGGTGGTCATCTAGGGGTTAAGAAAACGCTGGAGCGAATTCTACAACGGTTCTATTGGCCTGGGATATATGAGGAAGTCCGGAGGTTCTGTCAGTCCTGTCCAGTGTGTCAGCTGACTAGCCCCCAACCTCACTATCGCAGTCCACTGGTACCTATGCCCATTATAGAGGTGCCCTTCGAAAGGATCGCCATGGATCTGGTAGGCCCCATTATTAAGTCAGCCCGAGGTCACCAACACATCCTGGTAGTGTTAGACTATGCCACTCGCTATCCGGAGGCGGTCCCATTGCGGCTGGGAAAAGCCCGGTATTTTTCGATCCTAGATCTCACGAAGGGCTACTGGCAGGTACCTCTGACGGAGGCGGCAAAGGAGAAGACGGCCTTTGTCACCCCGGAGGGGCTTTTTCAGTATAGGGTGTTGCCTTTTGGGTTACATGGCGCTCCGGCTACGTTCCAGCGTCTGATGGATGTCGTCCTCAAGCCCCATCACCAGTATACCTCCGCGTATCTGGATGATATAGTCGTGTTTAGCCCAGACTGGGAGGGTCATTTGTCAAAACTTCAGGCAGTGATAGATTCTCTAAGGAAGGCGGGGTTAACTGCCAACCCAAAAAAATGCTCGGTGGGACTAGAGGAAGCTCGCTATTTGGGGTATGTGATTGGACGCGGAGTCATTAGGCCCCAAGTAAATAAAGTTGAAGCAATCCGGAATTGGCCCAGGCCTCGTACATCCAAGCAAGTACGGTCATTTTTGGGCCTGATTGGGTACTACATGAGGTTCATTCCCCATTTTGCCACCTTGGCAGCCCCGTTAACCGGCCTCTTGAAGGGTAGAAAGTCGGTGATGGTTCGCTGGGGGGAGAAGGAGGAGGAGGCGTTCTCCCGTTTGAAGTCGGCCCTATGTGAGTCCCCAGTTCTGGTGACGCCCGACTTCAAGCGGGAGTTTGTAGTTCAAACAGATGCCTCGGGAGTAGGACTAGGGGCTGTGCTTTCCCAAGAGCTCAACGGGGAAGAGCACCCCGTGGTTTTTCTAAGCCGCAAGCTTACCCCAGCAGAAACCCGGTATAGCATTGTGGAGAGAGAGTGCCTCGCCATCAAGTGGGCACTCGAGTCTCTCAGATATTACCTTCTGGGGAGAAGGTTCCGTCTGGTGACCGACCACTCCCCTCTCCAGTGGATGAGTCGGGCTAAGGAGGGGAGCGCTCGGGTTACCAGGTGGTTCTTGTCCCTCCAAAACTTTAAGTTCACTGTTGAACACAGGGCCGGCCGCTTACAGGGGAACGCAGATGCCCTGTCCCGGGTACACTGCTGTGCGTGTGTTCACCCCCTCAGGCTTGAACGGTATGTTCAAGCCCTCAGGGGTGAACAAAGGGGGGGGATATGTAGGAGAGTCCCCGGAATAATAATGGACGGACGATACGTGCCACCAGAGGTCCTGGCCTCGGTGGAGTAAGAACCGGATCATTGCGGTTACAGCGGCGAATGCTGCTGGCGCAGCGTGTCCGGGCCGGTTCTTACTGTTCCCCACGGCCAGCCCAGGTTTTTGGTGGAGCTGGGCCTTTAAGAACCCAGCCTGCTGATGATGGGGGTGGGGTGTGTCTTGCTGTGCTGGAGATTTCCACAGACAGAGTGAGTGCTGGTGAAGGAGAGTCTGGGCGCAGCACACATTGAAGGATAGCCCTGGGACCTGTGGTGCTACGAGCCGAAGGGGCTCTGGCCTGAGGGAGACAAAGGCAGATAGCCTAGAAGCCTGCAGAACTGCTGTGGTCTGTCCAAAACAAGGTGACTCAAACCTGCTGTTTATTTTCTATGGAAGGACTTTTGTTTTATGCACTATGTGGATATGCACCTGTGTGGTCTGCACATTGCCTGTTATGCCGTTGGTGTGAATAAAGTCACAGTGTATCACAAAGACTGTCTATGATGGCCTCAATACTGCCGCCGCTACCGTAGCCTACCACGAGCACATCCCCACAATATGTTTAATGGTCCTTTCACACATCCGTTATGGTTTTTCGGATCCGCAAATTGTGGATCTGAAAAACACGGACAATTTTGCGGACCGCACATGGCCACAACCATAATTTAAATGCCTATTGTTAGTAAATGTTCTATTTTTTACACGTCTGTAAAATGGGTCCGCATCTATTCCGCAATTTAGCAGAATGGTTGCAGGCCCATTGGTTTTAAATTCCAGTCAGCCAAATTAGACGTTCACAGGACAAATATGTAAGTGTCGGCCAGTACAGGCCCCAAAAATTAGCCAATTGGCGTTCACCTGACATCAAAGAACTTTGTATTCTGTGGCTGGAGGTACATTAGCCGTTTGCAGGATAAATATGTAAGTGTCGGCCCGTACAGGCCCCAGAAATTTGCCAATAGTTGTTCACCTGACAGCAAAGAACTTTGGATCCTGTGGCTGGAGGTACATTCACAGGATAAATATGCAACTGTAGGCCAGTACAGGCCCAAAAAATTAGGCATTCAACGGACATAAAAGGCCTTTTATGCCGCTGTATTTACCTAAGACAGGGACCATGATTTGTTCTGGGTGGTGGCGGATATGTGTGGGCTGTCATGAGGAATTTTAATCAAACATGGTCTACTCGTCACATGTGTTGAATTCCTCCAAGATCCATGCCTCATTCATTTTTAGAAATGTGAGGTAGTCCACACTGTTGTGATCTAGGCGAGTGCGCTTATTGGTCACGATCCCCCCTGCTGCGCTGAACTTCCTTTCGGACAGGACACTGGACGAGAGGCAAGCCAACAGTTCCATGGAAAATTGTGCCAGATCTGGCCACAGGTCAAGCCTGCCCACCCAGTAGTCCAGGGGTTCATCGCTTCTCAAAGCGTCCACATCAGCCGGTAACCCGGTGTAGTCGGACACCTGTCGGTCTAGACGTTCCCTGAGGCTGGATCCGGAGGACAGCTGTCAATGGGTTGGTTGCAAGAATGATCTCATATCCGAAGTGACCAACACATCTTCAAACCTCCCTCTTCTTGCAGGTGCTGTTGGATTGGTACCCGCAGCTGTTTCTCTGTGAGTGGAAATTCCTCTGCCAGCGCCTGCAAAAGCAGTATGCAGAATTTCTCGAAGCAAGGCCAGGAAGTGCTGCATTCTGACAGCCCTCTGTGATGCTGGTAATATTTACACCATTTGTTGTTTGTACTGGTGGTCTAAGTACATTGCCACCCAGTACTGGTCCTTGCCATTTATGCTTTTTATACGGGGGTCCCTCTTAAAATACAGGAGCATGAGGGCCCCCATTAGCACTAAACTGGAAGCGGTGGAGTGGCCTGGCTCCTGCTCATCATCCAGGATAATGACGTCCTCGTTCTCCTCCCCCATCCACAGACAACACCAGGGATCCCAGAAAGGTTTAAAGCATGCTCTTCTTGCGCCTCCTCTGCCCCGACACCATCCTCCTCTGACTCCTCTTCAGACTCCTGTTGTTGACTTATCTCAGATGGAGTAACCCCACCTGGGAATTCATCCAGCATCGCGACTTCCTCATCTTCCAGCTCCTGCTACTCAACGGCTTGATCAATGACACAACGCAATGCACGCTCCAGAAAGAAGGCGCAAGGTATGATGTCACTGATGGCGCCCTGGCTGCGACCGACCAGTTTGGTGATCTCATCAAATGGGTGCAGAAGTCTGCATGCGTCGCGCATGAGCAGCCCCTGGCGTGGTGAAAAAAAAACAAGCTCCCCAGAACCTGTCCTGCTCCAGAGTTCGTACGGGTAGTCATTAACTGCACATTTCTGCTGGAGCAGCCTATCAAGCATATACAAGGTGGAGTTCCATCGCGTCGGGTAGTCACAAATCAGATGTCTGACGGGCAGGTTGTGTCACCGCTGAATGTCAGCAAGGCGAGCCATGGCCTTGTAAGATCTTCTGAAATGGCCAGAAATTTTCCTGGCCTGCCGCAAGACGTCCTGGACCCCGGGGTATTTGGCAACAAATCGCTGCATGACTAAGTTTAGGACATGTGCCATGCACGGCACATGTGTCATTTTGCCCTGTTTGAATGCTCTCAGCAGATTGGCACCATTGTCGCACCCTACTTTACCAAGTGTCAAATTGAGCAGGGTTAGCCACTGATCTGCCTGTGAATGCAAAGCTAAAAGGAGTGCAGGACCCGTGTGGCTTCCAGGCACAACAGACGCAGCACAGCATGGCAACGTCTCACCTGGCACGTCAAATAGGTTCTGGGGATCTTGGGGGGCGCAGCGGAAGAGACGGTAGCAGCGGAAAAGGAGGAGTCAGCCGAGGAGGAGAGGGAGGATCGAGTAGGAGAAGAAGAGGCAGGCCTGCATGCAATCCGTGGCGGTAAGACCGAATCTACATGGGTGCTACGGGTTGCATGCTTGACGGCCATCAGAAGGTTCACCCAGTAGGCAGTAAAAGTTATGTACCTTCCCTGCCCGTGTTTGCTAAACCACGTGTCTGTGGTTAGATGTATCTTGGCACCGACACTCTGTGCCAGAGATACATTCACTTGCCGCTGAATGTGGCCATATAGCTCTGGGATGCCCTTCTGGGAGAAATATTTCCTCCCTGGGATCTTCCATTGCGGTGTTCCAATGGCCACAAATTTTCTAAAGGCCTCTGAGTCCACCAATTTATATGGCAGTAGTTGGCGGGCTAGCAGTTCGGACAAGCCAGCGTTCAACCTTTGGGCAAGAGGGTTATCCGGCGTCATCATCTTTTTACGCTTGAACATTTGGGCCACGGAAGCCTGCCTTTTGCCAAATAAACGTGAGGACGGCACGGTGGAAGGTGCAGGACAATTTGGAGGAGAGAGGAGAAGGAGAAAAGGCTGGACGGTGAGCACCTGGAGTGTGGCTTTGTGGGTTCTGATGGCGTTGCTCCCACTGGGCTTGGTGATGGGAGGCCAGGTGCCTTCTTAAGGCAGTCGTTCCTATGTGAGTGTTTGGCTTACCGCGACTTACGCCTTGACAGCAAAGGCTGCAGATGGCAACACTATTGTCAGCAGCGGACACATTAAAAAAAAGCCCACACTGCGGAGCCATGTGCTTGTGTTCTGGGAGCGCAAGATGTGACAGTGCATGGTAGATGGCTCGCTCTTGATACATTTGCAGTCTGCTTTTTGCCTCCTGTGCAATGTAAGTTCTGCCTGCTTCCCCACCCTATCTGTTGCTCTGTATCTCCCTCTAAACTCCCCTCCTCCTTCTCTCTTGTGGGCACCCACGTGACGTCCATCGACACGTCATCATTGACGTCACCTTCCCCACCACTAACATTAGAGATCTCGGAGTAGGCAGCAACAGCGGAGCCCTCTGTCCTTGGGCTGATCTGGGTACTGTTGTCAGACCGCTGGGTGGAGGCCGTTGCTACCTCCTCTTCCTTATCCGATGCCAAGAATGGCTGCACATCGGAAATGTCTTGCAATGAATCAGAAAATAATTCTTTGGGGGTGCACACAGCAGAGAGTGAAGAGGGTGCTGAAAGAAAGGATGAGGAGAGTGCAGAAGTGGAATGCTGAGTGAGCCACTCAACCAAGTCTGGTGCGTCCTTCTACGTAATCGAACGCACCTTCTGCAACTTCCCACTTAGGCTCTGGCCTGGTGCACCTGCCTTACCCCTACCACCCCTGCGGAATGGCCTGCCTCTTCCTCTGCCTGTCATTTTTTATATGACCCTGTGACAAAAGTCTCTATAGAAGTGCAGTATTTGTGGAAGAAGGTATATAACACCCTGCTTCAATCAGCTGTTTTGGGGGTTGACTGGTATATCACACCAGTTAAAATAATTTTTTCCCAGTACCGTTTGTCACTGTGTGTAGCAGAGGGAACGCAGAAAAACAGCAAACATATGCTGCAGTACCTAAATGAACTATAAAGAAAGTATATTGGTATATAATTTTTAATTTTTTTTTTTTGTCTATGTAGTATTTGCTTGAGGGAGTGGCACCTTCAAGTGTGAATGCGCACCTATTATCTTGGGAGTAGCATTCCTCTGCACTTTTTCCCCCCTCCCCTATCCAATAGAGCGCCTTAATTAGGTGGTACATATGGCTGTGCTTGCTCCTCCTCCCATTGGTTGCTTGATGCACATGGAGGTCACTAGGAGCAGCACACCATATCTGCTTAGGTAGGTTTAGCGTAGGACCCGCCTGACCTGAGACCACCTTGGCGTTCGGTAGGCGGGCTTAGATGTGTTTTGATCAAAATATATTGACTAAGTGTCTCAGATATTATCATATCAGAGTGAGGACTTTGTCCATATATAGTGCTTGCATCTACTTTACTAAGTGCATTATTATCTTATTTCTGTGGTTTTCTTATTTCTGCTTCTATCAGCTCTTTTGGGGGGCAACTGGTATATCACACCAGTTATAATTATTTTTTCCAGTACCGTGTGTCACTGTGTGTAACAGAGGGAACGCAGCAAAACGGCAAACAAATGCTGCAGTACCCAAATACACTATAAAGAAAGTATATCGGTATATAACACCCCGTTTCTATCAGCTCTTTTGGGGGGCGACTGGTATATCACACCCGTTATAATTATTTTCACATGTTTGGCGAATCGCGAACAAGCGAAGTTCTCTGTGAACCGACCGCCGGGCGAACTGCAAGACCATCTCTAATCCCCAGCAAAAGTGCATATAATGGAGGATGTCGGCAGCGGTCCACAGGCACCACAAAGGCATCCTACACAAGATGGAATAGTGTGTGGAGGAAAATTTACAAATACATAAATCACTGCAAAAGGAACACAACGGAGCTCTTTTGCACCACCGTCAAGGTATTTCAGTGTGCATGGGTCCTACCACTAGACTACCTATCACTGAGATACCTTGATGGTTGTGTTTCTGACTAGAATACATTGGCTAAAGTCTCAGTTTTTATCATCAGCCTTAGGCCTCATGCACACGACAGTATTTTTTCATGTTCCGCAAAACGGGGTTCCGTTGTTCCGTGATCCGTTTCCGTTTTTGTTTCCGTGTGTCTTCCTTGATTTTTGGAGGATCACTAGACATGAAGGAAAATGAAAAAAAAATGTAAGTCAAGTTTGCCTTGCAAATAGGGGCGGAGCTAGCGCCGGATGGAGATGGTCGCATAGCTCTCTGCTCTGTGTGGAGACTCGTCCCTAACGCCAGCTAACATTAGCTAATTACAGCAGAAAATGGTCAAGATCGGGAACGCAAGGCAAGGTGACACTCCTGCACCTTCCAAGAACCAAGCATCTGGCGGAGATATGGAGAAATTCCTAAAGAAGGCTGCTTCCACGATCGCCTCCAGAGAACCCAAGATGGCGCCGACCCCGCAACCCAAAGCCCTGAAGCGCGCGTCTGCATCATCGGAGGGGGAAAGCGACTCAGAAAGCTCCCATCCCACCGCTGACCTCCCGCTCACAAGAAAATACCTTGACCGGGCTCTGAATAGAATACTGGAGCCGATCTTAGCGGAGATGTCCGCATGCAGGCAAGAGGTGAGACTCGTGGGGGAGCGGGTGGAGGTCCTGGAGACGCGCCAGGCAGCGATCCTGAATCACCAGACGTCGGTATCTGATTCCCTACGGCGCTGCGCTACATACCTGAATGACCTCCATAATTCGCTGGAGGATCAGGAGAACAGGGGACGCCGAAACAACCTGCGTTTCAGGGGAGTGCCAGAAACGGTCCCCCCTGGCGAAGTGTCAGCCGCCATCATCGAAATCTGCGGCTCACTGCTGGGGCCTGATCACCCGCATGAGATCATCATAGAAAGAGCGCATAGAGCCTTGAGGCCCAAACCAAAGCCCACAGAGCCGCCCAGAGATATCATCTGCAGGTTCCTTAACTTTCCGGTTAAAGCTGCAATTCTGGACTCAGCGCGCAACCACCCGGATTTAGCTTATGAAGACTCCAAGATCGAGGTTTTCCAGGATTTGGCACCGTCAACTTTGAAGAAACGCCGATCCCTCAAGCCCCTGACAGATTGGCTTCGATCTAACAAAGTCCTGTACCGGTGGGCCTACCCGTTTGGACTCACCTTCTCGTACGCAGGCAAAAGGGTCAACGTTTCCTCCTTCACAGATCTCACAGCGGTATATGAACTGCTGAATGTGTCCCCTATGCCGATTGAAAACTGGGAACTCTTCCAGGACCTTGGCATCCTACCAGATATTCCTAGCGTGGTCCCGTTTGAAATCCTCCGTACTCCGAAGTCCTCCCGCTCCAAGAAGAGAGGACATCATCTCACTCCGAGGAGCTTATCTCAGGAACAGTAGAGGGTCCTGTATAACGCTGCCATGACTGTGTCAGATGTAGGCATTTCTCTGTGTGCCTCTAGTTCTCGGGACGCCTTAGCTGGGCATAGTCACCGTAGCGACTTTATGATGTTTTTTCTTATTGGGAAAGTTACGTATCCATGCTAGTACCCGATCGTGGCCCTTACCTGGGCGTTATACGGTCTCCTAACCGGTCTAAAGACCTTCTACACCCCTCCTCACTTTGTATGACATACCCCGATATGTCTGTTCACTTGTGTGATGTTTGTTTAACTTGTTATGTTTTGTTTACTTTTTCTTCTTTTACCCTTATACCCCGTCCAGGGTCTTGGTCTCCACCACTGCCATGGAGAGATCTCCTTTCTCTAGCGAATACCGTGATGCACCAGACAGCGGACCTCCACAAGTTTGAAATGCTCTCTTGGGGAAAATATCACCGGCTACAAGGTAACTACACCCTCACATGTCTTAATGGTTGACCTATTGGTAACTTCTTACAATGTCAAGGGTTTTCACTCCCCCTCAAAACGGAGCCAAATCTTTGCCATTCTAAGAAAGGCCGGAGCTGGGGTGATATTTCTACAAGAGACCCATTTTAGATTCAACCGCTACCCTGACATGCGCTTCTCCCACTACTCCAACTGGTACCATTGTGGAGGTAATTCCTCTGCTTCTAGTGGGGTCAGCATAGGGCTACAAAGGAAAATCCCTTTCAAGTTTATTAGTCAGATACTAGATCCGGAGGGAAGGTTCATACTACTTAAAGGCTCCATTGGGTCACAGATCTACACTTTTATCAACTTATACGCTCCTAACTCGAACCAATCCCGCTGGTTCTCAGACATATTCCCTACCATAGAATCCTTCCAGGAGGGTCTGGTAATTGCAGGGGGCGATTTCAACGTAGCTTTAATGCCACAACTTGATGTCTCCTCCCACAAGTCATCCCATTCCAGCAAATCTTTAAAAGTAATTAGGAATCTACTATGGGAGTTGCATCTGATAGATGTGTGGAGGTCTCACCATCCCGATACTCTGGATTTTACATTCTACTCCTCTGTACATGGCACTTACCATAGACTAGATTACCTGCTTGTTTCCAAGGAACATGTACATCTATGCAGGGATACATCTATAGGTTCTATACACCTGTCAGACCACTCCCCGGTTTTTATGAAAGTCCTTGCCCCTCAGGAAGCCCCAACTTGTTTTCACTGGCGTATGAATGAATCCCTCTTGGGTTTCCAAGACTCAATCGAGTCGATCTCTAAATACATCACAGAGTATTTTTCACTAAACAAAAGCCCAGATCTTCAGGTAAATACTCTCTGGGACGCCCACAAACCAGTGGTTAGGGGTCACTGCATTAGCATAGGCACGTACCTGAAGAAAACTAGAGAAAAAGACATAGATGATACGCTGAAACACATCCAGAGACTGGAATCTCTACATAAAATTAAACCCTCCGATCCTCAATTTCAGGAGCTATCAAGTTATAGGGCCAAGCTTAGATCCCTCCTATCTCACAGAGCAGCAAAATTTTACATGAACTCTCAACACAAATTCTTCGCTCATGGGGATAAGGCCACTAAGTTTGTCATGAATAGGATCAAAGGGAGGAGATCCGCAAACTACGTCCACCAGTTAACCTCACAAGATGGGTCTCCCGTCTTCTCGTCGACCCGGATAGCGGCATTTTTTCGCTCCTTTTACAATGACCTCTATAACCTCCCCCATAGTGTAGACCCAGACACTCGTGCCTCGGCAACGACATCCTTCCTAGATGCCGCTAACCTTCCTGAAATGTCTCAGTCACAGAAGCAAGCCCTTGAAGCCCCCTTCTCACTGAGTGAACTCAAAATAGCAATGAACCAAATGCCTACAGGAAAGAGCCCGGGCCCCGACGGCCTTCCACTGACTTACTACAAAACTTTTCAAGACCTCCTGCTCCCACACCTCCTTGAAGTTTGTAATCAGACACTTCAGGGCACCCCCCTATCCAGAGATATGACAGCGGCAAACATTACCCTTATTCCTAAAGAGGGGAAAGACCCCAAACTATGCCCCAATTATCGGCCCATCTCCCTCCTAAACATAGACCTCAAGCTCCTGGCCAAGATGTTGGCAAACAGATTAGCCATCCTCCTCCCTCAGTTGATCCATGGGGACCAGGTCGGCTTTATCCGCAACAGGGAGGGCAAAGATAACACGACTAGGGTAATCAACACCCTCTGTCACGCCAAAAAACTCTCTTCGCCCTTGCTGTTGCTTAGCACGGATGCGGAAAAAGCATTCGACCGGATTAATTGGTCCTATTTAAAACAGGTGATGTTGAGATTCGGCATACCTGGACCCTTTGTCCAGGCGACCTTCTCAATGTATAAACATGCTACTGCTTCTGTCTCAGTTAATGGTACCTTGTCCGCTCCATTTTCCATTGGGAATGGGACACGCCAAGGATGCCCCCTATCACCCTTACTATTCATACTGGCCCTTGAGCCGCTGCTCGCCACTATTAGATTGGACCGGGAGGTGGAGGGTCTATGTTTGGGAGGTAGGGATCAGAAGTTAGCCGCCTTTGCGGACGATGTTTTAATAATGACGGTGAACCCGAAAGTTTCATTACCCCGAATTCAGGCCCATCTCAGTACATACAGTGCCCTATCAGACTTTAAAATTAATGCCAGCAAATCACTGGTTCTTTGTTCAGGCATCTCAAGGGCAACCAGACACCAACTGATGGTGGACTCCCCATTTAATTGGTCCTCTCCCACTATAACCTATTTAGGGGTAAAGATTAGCTCCGAGATAACTGAACTCTTTTCTCTCAATTACACTCCCCTAAAAGAATCACTTCTTGACTCAATAGACAACCTGGCCCGATCTAACCCGACACTATCCTGATTTGGCCGCAAAAACCTCCTGTCCTCTTTAATACTTCCTAGACTTACCTATCTTCAGCAAGTCCTACCCATCTCTGTCCCCAAGCACTATTATGACACTATCATGCAAAAATTCCGGTCCTTCATTTGGAACGGAAGGAAAGCGAGATTATCCTCTGCTCTCCTTACAAAGCCCAGGCATGCAGGAGGAATAAGCTTACCTAACCCCGAACTGTATGGGAAGGCCATTCTCCTCTCACGGGCAATCGCATGGTTACGCCCTTCCCCTCCCCCAATAACAGTACAGATAGAACTGGATATCCTGAATGGGTCAGCTAGGGCACTCCTGCTAGGTCATAAAACAATTTTCCCGAGTCTTATGTCTCAGTATCCGATTCTCAAGGCCACGATTGAAGTATGGAAGTGGATCTCCTCTACACACTGTCACGTCCCATTTCCCTCTCCTACATTAACTATCTCTGATATCATACATACTGCTCCTTTCGCCCTGAGAAGCGCAACATCACCAGAGCTTATCTCTTCCACCACCCGGGTGTACTCTCTTGCCCATCCAGATGGGGAGTGGATGGATTTGGGGAGTACCAATACTCTTCTAAATCCTCACCCGCGGGACTCCTTTGCAGTCTCATATATTAGAGCTTACCTGAAACAACACATCAGTTTCGGGGACCTACTTAGACCGCAGGTATGGCTGGAATCCCAGATCTCTCTAGGCTCACCACCCAAAAAACTAGTTTCACAGGTTTACAGTCGATTGCGGCTGCCACCCATTCTCGCAAAACCGTCCTTTGTGACGCAATGGGAACGAGATTTAGACACTACGATTCCTTTTGAAGCCATACCCAAACTGCTAGAGTCCCCCCACAGGGCCTCCCGCTGTGTCAGAATCCAGGAAAATGGCTACAAAATCCTTACCAGGTGGTATAGCACACCTGATAAAACTTCAAGGTATGCCGGGTCTGCTTCTGACACGTGCTGGAGGTGTCTTGGGGAGAAAGGAACTTTCCTGCATATATGGTGGGACTGCCCTATGATACTAAAATGGTGGGGCGAGGTCTTTTCAATGGCAAATAAGGTTTGTTGCACTGCAATTCCTCCCTCTCCCCAAATCGCTCTCTTATCCTTTCCCTGTAACAAGAGCGAGGGAAAACCTCCACTGGTGTTCTTGCAGATGCTACTAGCTGCCCGTCTACAGCTCCCGAAATACTGGCTACAACCAGTGGCTCCTCCTATTGAACAGTGGATCCAAAAAATTGACCAGATCCACAAGTTTGAGGAATTGTCATCCTGGGAAACCCGCACCCATGTATCTTTTCTCAAGAAATGGGCCCCTTGGCTTAAATTTAGGTTTCCTAACACGTAAAAGTGACCTACTGTAGTGTCATCCAAATGCAACATAAAATATGAGAATGTGCCCCTTAGTTATGCCACTCTGAGCGATAGGGCCTTTGCGTGAACGGTATCCTCTCGCATCCCCTATATAGCCCTTTATAACTAGTGAAGGTCCGAGGAGAACTCCCCTTGTTAGGTATAGCACTTGTGTATCCCGCTGAGCCTACACTCCCATACTGCTGTAGCTTTGATTTTTGTAATGAACTTAAATATGTAGTTGGCTGTGTCTACTATTTCGCTGAGATGTCTCTGTCTTTGTACTGCTTCACCACGGCCTGCGAGCCGAAACCCTGGTATCCCTGTTACCTGTTGTTATACTTGAAAAAATTTAATAAAAATGTTAATTAAAAAAAAAAAGTTTGCCTTGCAAATCATAGGAAAAAAAAGGACGCGGACGCTCGGACGCGGATGACAATCTTGTCTGCCTCCATGTTTTTTCACAGACCCATTGACTTGAATGGGTCCGCGAACCGTTGTCCGTGAAAAAAATAGGACAGGTCATATTTTTTTGACGGACTGGAAACACGGATCACGGACGCGGATCACAAACGGTGCATTATCTGAGTTTTCAACTGACCCATTGAAAGTCAATGGGTCCGCAGAAAATCACGGAAAATGGAACAACGGACATGGAACACAACAACGGTCGTGTGCGTGAGGCCTAAGGGATTAGGCAGTATTGTCAGTTGCATGTCATTGTGCTGCACCTTTTGCAGTGATTTATGTATTTTTATATTTGCATCCACACATTATCCCATCTTGTGTAGGATGCCTTTGTGGTGCATGTAGTCCGCTGCCAACATCCTCCATTGTATGCATTTTTGCTGGGGATTGCCGCTAGCAACAGATCACATGCGGGGGAATTGCTACAGTGTTTGGGGTTTTTGAGCATTTCCTCCCATTTAGGCCACTTTATTTTAGTGATTTTTCTTTATATGTATGGAATGTGCCATCGTGTACTGCTGGTAGCCTGTGTACACATGGCC
This sequence comes from Bufo gargarizans, assembly GCF_014858855.1. Classification (NCBI taxonomy): domain Eukaryota; kingdom Metazoa; phylum Chordata; class Amphibia; order Anura; family Bufonidae; genus Bufo; species Bufo gargarizans. The sequence continues at coordinate 146,851,409 of NC_058086.1, forward strand.
TGTTATAGGTGGGGCTTACAGCCTTATCATCTCTCCCACTACCTGAGTGATCTCACTATGGAGGTATGTGGGAGCTTGGCTGTGAGTTGTATCTTAGCACCTCTCAGACCGTGTTCACACACCATAGGTAGTCTAGTGGTAGGACACATGCCACACAGAGATACCTTGACGGTGGTGCAGGGGGGCTCCGATGTGCTCCTGATTGAAATACATTGGCTAAAGGCCTCATGCACACGACAGTTTTTTTTCACGGTCCGTAAAACTGGGTTCAGTTGTTCCGTGATCCGTGTCCATTTTCTTTCCCGTGTGTCTTCTGTGATTACCAGACATAAAGGAAAGTTAAAAAAAGGTTGTTTTGGTGTCCGCTTGGCCGTGCGGAGCCAAACGGATCCGTCCTTACTTACAATGCAAGTCAACGGGGACAGATCCGTTTGACGTTGACACAATATGGTGCAATTGCAAACGGATCTGTCCCCCATTGACTTTCAATGTAAAGTCAGGGTATATTTTAACTTGAAGCGTCCCCATCACCATGGGAACGCCTCTATAGGACTGCAGTAGCGTCGTGGTTGCCATTGTTACCGATCGGAGCCCCAGCGATTAAACTGGGACTCCGATCGGAACTCTCCGCTGCCACCAACTGGGGCCATAATATATCTATGGGGGCACAACTGGGGCCATCGTATATGTATGGGGGCACAACTGGGACCGTAATATATGGATGGGGGCACAACTGGGACCGTAATATATGGATGGGGGCACAACTGGGGCCATAATATATGTATAGGGACACATCTGGGGTCATAGTATATGTATGAGGGCACAACTGGGGCCATAATATAAAGATAGGGGCACAACTGGGGCCATAGTATATGGGGGGGATTTTAATTAGGAGGGGGGGGGGGAAGGCCGCACTGGCCCACCAATGAATTTAAAACTGGGGAGGGAGGGGGGTCTGCCCCCTCCTGCCTGGCAGCACCTGATCTCTTACAGGGGGCTATGATACGCACAATTAACCCCCTTAGGTGCGGCACGTACAAAGTTCTCAGTATATTCTAACTTGAAGCATCCCCATCACCATGGGAACGCCTCTGTGTTAGAATATACTGTCGGATCTGAGTTTTCACGAAGTGAAAACTCAGCTCTGAAAAAGCTTTTATCTGCGATCCGTCTGTGTGAAAGTAGCCTACAGACACTGATCACTGACGCGGATGACAATCTTGTGTGCATCCATGTTTTTTCACTGACCCATTGACTTGAATGGGTCAGCGAACCGTTGTCCGTAAAAAAAATAGGACAGGTCTTTTGGCGCACACTGCCACCAATGCTATTACAATAGAGGGAGGGGGGGGTCGCACACTGCCACCAATGCTATTACAATATAGGGAGGGAGGGGGAGGCGGGGGGGGCGAACACTGCCACCAATGCTATTACAATAGAGGGAGGGAGGGGGGGGGCGCACACTGCCACCAATGCTATTATTAGAATAGAGGGCGGGGGGGGGGGGGGGGCGCACACTGGCCACCAACAAGTTAACTACAGGGGAGGGAGGGGGGGGGCCCACTGGCCACCAATGAGTTAAAAACAGAGGGGGGTCTGCCCCCTGCTGCCTGGCAGCACCCGCCAGGCAGCAGGGGGCAGTCATGTACACAGTTTTTTTTGTATATTCTAACCTGAAGCGTCCCCATCACCATGGGAACGCCTCTGTGTTAGAATATACTGTCGGATCTGAGTTTCACGATGTAGCTCATATCCGACAGTATATTCTAACATAGAGGCGTTCCCATGGTGATGGGGACGCTTCAAGTTAAAATATACCATCGGATTGGAGAAAACTCCAATCCGATGGTATAAAAGAACTCCAGACTTTACATTGAAAGTCAATGGGGACGGATCCGTTTGAAATGGCACCATATTGTGTCAACATCAAACGGATCCGTCCCCATTGACTTGCATTGTAATTCAGGACGGATCCGTTTGACTCCGCACGGCCAGGCGGACACCAAAATGACTTTTTTTTCATGTCCGTGGATCCTCCAAAAATCAAGGAAGACCCACGGTCACGGATCACGGACCCCGTTTTTGCGGACCGTGAAAAAATACTGTCGTGTGCATGAGGCCTAAGTCTCAGTTTTTAACATCAGCCTGAGGGATTAGCCAGTGTTGTCAGTTGCATATCATTGTGGTGCACCTTTTGCAGTGATTTGTAGATAAGCTACTCAAACTTGTCCCCACCCTTCCTGCAGGAAGTGGGACTAGACCACTTCTCCACAGAGGGGGGTTAGAATGGAATGGAAGGTATCACTCTATCTAAGATAGCTCTGCCATATTACATTTGAACATAATAGGAATGCACAGTGTGGAGGACCTGGAATAAAATGCATAGATGACATTAATGTTAGCAGACACTGATAGAAGCCGGGTGCAGGAGTGGTACCACCACTCTGGGGTGTTACACATGTCATTAATAGGCATGGCTGTGTTGGTTTCTAAGTGCCCACAGCTGAAAAGCTTGTTAATTGGCTGCCCTTTAGCCTTTCAAAAGCTTTATTAATAGCCTTTCAAAAGCTGAGGACTACACGGAAACGTTTTTTTTCTGGTATTTAGATCCTCTTCCGGATCTCAATACCAGAAAACAACAACGCAAGTGTGAAACAGGCCTTAGTCACAACAGGTTAGACGCATGATAGTAACATATAAGATACACACCAGATGTGAGTAACGGACACTAATCTTCACCTCAACATAAGAACACACAGCTAAATGTATCGCACAAAATGAGTAATTTTATTGTTCAAAAATACAACAATGTTTAAAATCCAATATTAGCAGCTAAGATACACAGAAAAAATAATGCAACGTGCCAGTCCGCAGGGGTAGAACACGTGAGGTTCACGGTCAGGGCCGTCTTTACCGCAGGGCAAAAGGGGCAGCTGCCCCGGGCCCAGTTGCTCCTGGGGGGCCCAGCAGCACTCGGTGACCAACAAGACTTTTTAGCCTTTTAGCTGCCGAATATTGCAGCGGGACATGGGAGCTGTGCGCTGCGCACAGGGCCGGCCTTTGGGCTGTGCTTACTACTATATTTTTGTTGCCGCCGCCACCCGCCAGCCATCTAACAGCACGGAGTCACGGTCCGGACTATAGAAAGAGACTAAGTGAGGGAGGGGGCGGGGCCCGCGGCCGCTCTGCGCTCCGCTCTGCTGCCTGGCCTGCCTGTCTCTTTAACAGAGCAGACCAGTGGCTGCTGGAGCGTGACGCAGCTGCCGCACAGGCAGAGAGAAGAAGGAGGCGGAGCGAGCCCGAGCGCCAGCCAGCAGCCACAACAGACACAGCCTGAGCCAGCCAAGCAACTTACAGGTATTTGGTAGTAACAACTGGATGGATCCCATCTGCCACTGGCCCATGATGGAGTGGTGTGGTGATCATATTAATTGTATGTATGTGTGTGTGTGTGTCCTGTGTGTGTGTGACTGTCCGTCCCTGTGTGTGTGTGTGTGCGACTGTCCGTCCCTGTGTGTGTGCGACTGTCCGTCCCTGTGTGTGTGCGACTGTCCGTCCCTGTGTGTGTGCGACTGTCCGTCCCTGTGTGTGTGCGACTGTCCGTCCCTGTGTGTGTGCGACTGTCCGTCCCTGTGTGTGTGCGACTGTCCGTCCCTGTGTGTGTGCGACTGTCCGTCCCTGTGTGTGTGCGACTGTCCGTCCCTGTGTGTGTGCGACTGTCCGTCCCTGTGTGTGTGCGACTGTCCGTCCCTGTGTGTGTGCGTCTGTCCATCCCTGTGTGTGTGCGTCTGTCCATCCCTGTGTGTGTGACTGTCCGTCCCTGTGTGTGTGCGTCTGTCCGTCCCTGTGTGTGTGCGACTGTCCGTCCCTGTGTGTGTGCGACTGTCCGTCCCTGTGTGTGTGTGACTGTCCGTCCCTGTGTGTGTGCGACTGTCCGTCCCTGTGTGTGTGCGACTGTCCGTCCCTGTGTGTGTGCGACTGTCCGTCCCTGTGTGTGTGCGACTGTCCGTCCCTGTGTGTGTGCGACTGTCCGTCCCTGTGTGTGTGCGACTGTCCGTCCCTGTGTGTGTGACTGTCCGTCCCTGTGTGTGACTGTCCGTCCCTGTGTGTGTGCGTCTGTCCGTCCCTGTGTGTGTGCGTCTGTCCAGTCCCTGTGTGTGTGCGTCTGTCTGTCCCTATGTGTGCGTCTGTCCGTCCCTGTGTGTGTGCGTCTGTCCGTCCCTGTGTGTGTGCGTCTGTCCGTCCCTGTGTGTGTGCGTCTGTCCGTCCCTGTGTGTGTGCGTCTGTCTGTCCCTATGTGTGCGTCTGTCCGTCCCTGTGTGTGTGCGTCTGTCCGTCCCTGTGTGTGTGCGTCTGTCCGTCCCTGTGTGTGTGCGACTGTCCGTCCCTGTGTGTGTGCGACTGTCCGTCCCTGTGTGTGTGTGTGACTGTCCGTCCCTGTGTGTGTGTGACTGTCCGTCCCTGTGTGTGTGCTGTCTGTCCGTCCCTGTGTGTGTGCGTCTGTCCGTCCCTGTGTGTGTGCGTCTGTCCGTCCCTGTGTGTGTGCGACTGTCCGTCCCTGTGTGTGTGCGACTGTCCGTCCCTGTGTGTGTGTGACTGTCCGTCCCTGTGTGTGTGTGACTGTCCGTCCCTGTGTGTGTGTGACTGTCCGTCCCTTTGTGTGGGTGTCTCTCCCTGTGTATATCACCATGCCCACAGTGTTCCTATGTCTTGATGCAGCTGCTTCAGAACGTTCTGTGCGGGGCAAGAAGAAGAAGATGGAAGAGGAGGCAGCGCCAGCATGGAGTCCGTGCGATAGACACAGGGAGGCACACTAAGGACGAAGGTAGCACTTCCACATGATCTACACTAGTGTTATCTGTGGTTTTACATAGGACTGCAGGTAACACTACTACATTATTCAGCACTAGTGTTATCTGTGGTTTTACATAGGACTGCAGGTAACACTACCACAAGGTTAGCTCGCACAGGGAGAGTGTTGATGTCACTGATGTAAAATATCACTTATATGTGGAGAGCAGTGATGTCACTGATGTAATATAACATGATATGTGGAGAGTGTTCATGTCATTGATGCAATACAGCGCTCCAGATGGCGACCAAAATGGTCGCCAATGCGCCTTAAAATTTGCAGATGGCGACAAGACTTGTCATAGGCTACAGGCCTGAGGTCTATTTGGTAGTGAAATCCCAGCGCATGCATGCGTGATGATGTCATCACGCCCACCTGTGCCAGGACGCGGTGAGGTGTGCGCGTCTGCGTTGCACCATCCCTCGCCGTACCAGCAGCTAGTGAGCGCCAGTGAAAGGACACAGGTGAGTATAAGATTTTTTTAGGGTGTGGGAAGGCGGGAGTCAGGGGGCCCAAGTAAATTCTTGCCCAGGGTCCAATCAATATTAAAGACGGCCCTGTTCACGGTGGGCCGAAGTGTACAAGACAGTTCATCGGTTACTCACGGTTTAGCAGACGCCTCCCTCGGCCATCAGTGCAGTGAAGGGGAGAACAGCACTGGATTCTCCGGGGCACACTCTATTACAGGGGACACCGGCCAGGTGGTGACGGAGGTGCCCTTGATGGTGATTGGGTTTCTGAGTGCTTATGCGGCTGGGCCCCTGACTTAGATAGTGTCGTGACGCCAGCACCTTGATGGTGCAAAATGTTGAGAGTGGTAGTAGTATGAAGTTAGAAGAACTAGGCAGGTTTAAATCCAACTTTACTGTAATCAGGTTCTTGATAACAGTTTACGTCCAGTAATAAAGCAGTCTCTGATACACATGCAAGTTGTATGTCATGAATCCCAGTAACAGGCTGTACTTGTAGTAATGTGTCAGGCTAGGGTTATGTACTCACTGAACTTCAGCTCTTTGCCTTGCTTCAGTCTCAGTTGAGGTAGTTCAAGTCTTAGTCTTCTACACACAAGTGATGCAACAGAAATCTTATCTGTCCTTAGAATAACGATGAGGCTGCCCTGAAGCTAATAAGTCCTTCACCAAATTACAAAGGCGCCTAGAGTCAGAATAATGGCTTTGTCCTTCCTTTGTCTTCATCCAATAATAAACCAAACCAAAATTCACTTGCTACTCCGGAAGAGTGAATGGTAGAATATAGACTTTCCCTCTGCCTATCTTCCTGGCTTGATACTGAGATCCACAATGACTCCTCTGGGCCGTTGAGCCAAAGAGATTGCTGAGAGGAGAGGAGACCTCTCCTACCTCCTCCACACTCTGAACTCAACCATTACATCTTCCCAACTCCACTAACTAGGCCTGAACTGTCCTATTTATACTGTGGTGCTACACCCATCTAGTGGTGGAATGTATGTAATGCACCTGACAGCCTGGTAACAGGGATTTGACATAAGGAAACAATACAGCATGATATTACAGATGACAAAAACAAGCTTTTGCAGTGCCCACGTAAGCTAGTAGGACACTGCAACACCTTCTATGTCATTTATCAGCACGTGCAACTACTAGATGAAACTAATATTCAAAAATTGTAATTCCTTTCATAGGTGCAACGTGCTCCCTGGTCTTATATACCTTAGTAATTAGGAAAATTAAGAACTGGGTAGCGCCTCTTCCCTTCCCCCTTTCTTTATAGTATATTTTTTCACCCATCTCATATTATTCCCTAAATATTGATTAAGACTAGTTTCTGGACCAAACAGTGGGTGTTGCCTCACAGGAACAGGAAATGGCAACATGCGTTCCACAGCCATATGTAACACATGCTTGAATACATCCTCAAAGCATTTTGCATCTGTTCTTACTTTTCCTAATTACTAAGGTATATAAGACTAGGGAGCAGATTTCACCTTTATCCCCTGAGGAAGTGACAGCAAAACGCGTGTCGGGGTCAGGACTACACTGGTCGGTATTATATGAATGCAGTATTCTTAGATGTATTGTTTATTTGTATGCACCCTGCACTTTACCAATATTCTGGAATATGGCATATTTCCTTAGACTCACTTTGACTCTAGGAAGGAGAAAGTACGTTACTGTTTGGGATCTGTTTGATGCCTCTTTCTTCCAGTGACTTAGGTGTTATGAAAGGAATTAAAATTTTTGAATATTAGTTTCATCTAGGAGTTGTACGTGCTGATAAATTATATAGGTGTGAGCCCTATTTATTTATTTTTTCTGTGTATCTTAGCTGCTAATATTGGATTTTAAACATTTTTGTATTTTGAGCAATAAAATTACTCATTTTGTACGATACATTTAGCTGTCCGTTCTTATGTTGGGGTGATGATAGTAACATAGTAACATAGTTTATAAGGCTGAAAAAAGACATTTGTCCATCCAGTTCAGCCTGTTATCCTGCAAGTTGATCCAGAGGAAGGCAAAAAAATAAACTGTGAGGTAGAAGCCAACTTTCCCCACTTTAGGGGGAAAAAAATTCCTTTCCGACTCCAATCAGAATAACTCCCTGGATCAACGATCCCTCTCTAGTAGCTTTAGCCTGTAATATTATTACACTCCAGGAATACATCCAGGAGCCTCTTGAACTCTTTTAGTGGACTGAAGAAGGGGCATAGCCTCCATATGCGTTATTTGGACTTTAATGTTTTTTAGGTTTCCACTGTTTTGGTTTTAATAAAGTGTACAAGCTTTGGAGGAAGCACTGGATGAAAGTCTTCTTTCTTATTTTGGATTCCTGCTCTTGGTCTCATTTCTGACAGTCCTACTCAGCGTCCCCATCTGGAAAACTTGCTGCTTACCCACCTGGTGCCAGCTGGTTGGGAACTGGTCCTTTGTTTGCACTCTTGGACTGAAATGCATAGTTAATGTAACATATACTGGTTATAGATTTGATTAGTAAATGATGCATAAATAATATGGTTCATATTGCTTTGGTTACGGAGTTTTATTTATAACATATCTGAAATGATCAAAAATTATTGTAATTTATATTTTGTTTTTGTTCTTTTAACAAAAATAGTTGCATCTATGTCCAGTATATATAAAGTTAGAGCTTGTAGATATCAGTCAATATAGGCAAGTTATAATATCTCCAGTCTTGCTATATTGGATTATTATCATATATAAACACTACTACTGCCAGTTCTCCATCACACTGATAGGAAAAAATGATTAATACTATCAGGCTGCATAGCCAAGGCATACAAATAACAAGTGATCCTATTGAGGCCTTCAGTTTTGTGAGTTTAAATGTCCATGTTTTGCTCTCACAGGCGAGATTGACAAGCTGAAGTACCATACACCCTACACAGCGGTGTGAGCACAAAGGCCGCGTCACAACAATGCAGGCGATCAAATACCACCATGCGGTCAACCCAAGGAGAGAATACATTTTCAAGACGTTTCATGGGGAACTATGGAATAGATCTTGTTTCTTCCTGTTTGAAAAGTATTCCTGAAAACAAGGGGTCATTCATTCCATAGAAGCTGCTGCGCAAAGAGTGTTCAGCCGTGCATCACGTTTATGCTAAAAAAAACGATGTCTTGCTTATTTCTTTCTATAAAGCACAAAGCAAAGCCCTGGAATATAAACCCACATTAAGAATTGTCTTATTACCCTGTAAAAATACACAATCTACTGTACAATGCGCATATAGTCATGAATCTGTGTGGAGTCAAGATACTAAAAACCAAACAAGTGGAATATTGTATCAAAAAATATCATTTATTATAAAATATAAAAAATGGAGAATAACGGGATGTTGTAATACAGTACACGGAGAAGCACAGGGTAAGTCAGTTCAAAAGGAACACCATGGAACTGCGCAGGATGATGCGCAACTAGGTACGATCAAGAAGTAAGGCTAAAGCTAAGGCTCTGGGAAACCAAAGAGATATCACATATGGTAGTCACCCCAATAGGGGTATGGTACACACGGTACCACAGACAAAAGGTAAACCCAAAGTTGTAGCTAGCATACACTGGTAGTATAGGCGTCACAATCAGCCCAATATGATAATTGAATGGTAACTACACGGCGGGGCACCATACAGTGCTCCGTGAATGAGATCTCTGCTGTGATGTTGTTTAATTTTTGGGGAGGTCCTGTCCGATATTGGATAGGCCTGGTGCCACATGGGCGGGGCCTTGTTCATCGTGGCCCCGTTTTCTCTTGTGGGGTTGTGGAGACCCGGACTGGCCCCGCACACGGCTCTTACGGCGCCTGCGGTGCCGTCCCGATTGCTCCGATTCCACCATTGCCATTTTCCACATTGCTCCTGTCGTTGCCCCTTGCCTTGGCGGCGGGGGGTGTCTCGGTTGACCCCGCCGGCGGCTTTTGCTGCCGGTGGTGCCACCCCGGTCACCCCTTTCCGGGTCAGGACCTTTTGCGCACCCCCTCGTTGTTCTTGCTGGGTGGTCGTGGGTGTGCCTGGGGCGACCCCGCGGGCTACCTTTTGTTGCCCGGGGTGTCGCCCCGCGCGCCCCCACCACCATCGCAGCGGGTCTACATCACATAGCTTTTCATATAATATTTTAGGAATACCAGTAGATGATTGTTTCTAGTTGTATGAACTGCTTCACTGCACCCATCGTTTAGATTTACATGTTCTTCATATTTTTGTCTCCTGGACTACTCTCTTGTAACTCGAGAGACCATATTATTATGCATATTTGATAAGGAGACGAAGATTGTACTTAACGATGGGTGCATTACGGTTTTACTGGTAATGTTGACCCACATGACTGGATTGGACACATTCTGGATCATGTACACCAAGCATGTCAAACTCAAAGGCTAACATGGGCCGTGCGGAGGCGTGCGGATCCGTCCAGACTTACAATGGAAGTCAATGGGGACGGATCCGTTTGAAGATGACACAATATGGCTCAATCTTCAAACGGATCCGTCCCCCATTGACTTTCAATGTAAAAGTCTGGACGGATCCGTTCAGGCTACTTTCACAGTTAGAATTTTTTTTACAATATAATGCAGACGGATCCGTTCTGAACGGATCCACCGTCTGCATTATATGAGCGGATCCGTCTCAGACGGATCCGCTCTGAACGCAAGTGTGAAAGTAGCCTTAGGGGCGAGAACCTGGGATCTTTCATCCCTTGTCCTATTCAGCTCTATCAGGGTGAATAGGAGTTCACACTGTCCCTACTGCTCTGTGCCTTGTGCACACAGCATCAGGGATGTTACCATGGCAACCAGGGCTTCTGTAGCGTCCTGGCTGCCATGGTAACTGATCGGAGGCCCAGGCTTACACAGCTGGGGCTCCGATCAGAAGCTGCCACTGCACCACCAATGAGGGGGAGGGGAGAGGTCCCTGTGGCCACTGCCACCAATGATTTCAATACTGGGGGGGTTGAGAGGGGCTGGCGCACTGTGCCACCAATGATTTTAATGGGATGGGGGGGTTGAGGGGGGGGGGGGGCACACTGCACCACCAATGATAAATTACCCCTTTATACAGGAGGCGGGTACTGGCAGAACAGCAGTTAACCCCTCAGGTGCGGCACCTAAGGGGTTAACAGCCTCTGATGATCGCAGCTCCCTGTCAGCGGCAGGGTGCCGGCAATGCGATTCTGCTGCCGGCACCCGCCTCCTGTATTGTGTTAAACTACTTTCACTATCAGGCCACACAGAGCGGCGCCCAGCGATGTCTCAGCACTCACCATTAGTCCTGGGCGCCGCTCGTTCGACTGCAGTGCTCCATTACTGTCTCCTCTCCTGCTCCACATGCTGCTGATTACTATCGGAGCGATGGGAGGAGACATCAGCTTCACTAGTGGGCGTTCCTTCTTCCTGGCTGTAGCGCTGTCCAATCGCAGCGCAGGGAGAAGGAACGCCCACTAGTGAAGCTGATGTCTCCTCCCATCGCTCCGATAGTAAGCAGCATGTGGAGCAGGAGAGGAGACAGTAATGGGGCACTGCGGGCGAACGGAGCGGCACCCAGGACTAATGGTGAGTGCTGGGCGCCGCTCTGTATGGAAATAGTCCAATCATTGGTGGCGCAGTGCGCCCCCCCCCCCCCTATTCTCATTGGTGGCGCAGTGCGCCCGCCCCTCCTCCCCCCTCTATTCTCATTGGTGGCGCAGTGCGCCCGCCCCTCCTCCCCCCCCTCTCTTCTCATTGGTGGCAGCGGCAGCAGCACAGGGGGAGGGAGGACAGCTTCCTTCTCCCCGTGCTGCTGAGAGAACATGAGCGCGCCGATAGCAGCGCGCTCATGTTCAGAAATACTTGCCGGGCCGCAAAAATATTCATTGCGGGCCGCATGTTTGACACCCATGATGTACACTAATGACTGTATGCATATTATTGATAGCACTGTTTTATACATGTAATAATATTTTTATTGACAAGATCCTTTCTTTCTTCCATGCATGATATCACTAGATCAACTGTATGATTACGGTATCGGTTACTAATGTGGTTCTATTGCTATGAACCCCTAGCACATTGTACGTCTATTACTATTATTATGATGTATGAACTATAGGGCTATGCCATAGTTGTCACTATTATGGTTCTATTCACATGGACCCCTTATATGTCACTTTTTCATATGATATGTCACTATAGGTGCATATCAGGAAGTCACGTCACTAATTGTTACACTAATGATTATGTCATCGGTTATTATTCCCTGATTCATTTTTTGTGTCCATTGATGTCTCCCTTTTATATTTTTATATTTATCTCCTGTGAGCATGGGGCCTGGTGAAGACACGACAGGTGTGTACCAACAGCATTGTGGCAATTGCGCGACCATGTCTCATCCTCTTGTCTCTGTTGGAGACATGGATTGCGGTTCACCTGCGTTCCACGGGGGTCGCGGGGTGCGCATGAGCTGGGTGACGCCATCTCGATGCGCTCCGTTACGTCTGCTATTGTTGCCGCGCATGCGCGGTGCGCAGATGTGGACGCGCTGAGAGATGGCGCCGCCTATCATGGAGCCTCCCGCGCCCGTTCGTGTGGTCCTCAGATGTGCCGAATCCAGGTAATTTCGGTCCATCGCCCCACCCCCATCATGTCCTATATATACTCTGCTCATGCAATGTATAGTACCTCCTGACGAAGCCGTGAGGTGAAACGCGCGTCGAGGTCCCGCGCCCAGTGTCTGTCTTTCCAATTGCCACCATGTCCTCAGGTACGGTCCGTATTTAGTATGGTTTAGATTGTGTGTGGGGGTCCCCTGCATGTGTCTTTGCTGGGTCCCATGCACTTAGGTGCAAACCAACTGAATTATTTCTATTCCAGCCTAGTTACCATTCAATTATCATATTGGGCTGATTGTGACGCCTATACTACCAGTGTATGCTAGCTACGACTTTGGGTTTACCTTTTGTCTGTGGTACCGTGTGTACCATACCCCTATTGGGGTGACTACCATATGTGATATCTCTTTGGTTTCCCAGAGCCTTAGCTTTAGCCTTACTTCTTGATCGTACCTAGTTGCGCATCATCCTGCGCAGTTCCATGGTGTTCCTTTTGAACTGACTTACCCTGTGCTTCTCCGTGTACTGTATTACAACATCCCGTTATTCTCCATTTTTTATATTTTATAATAAATTATATTTTTTGATACAATATTCCACTTGTTTGGTTTTTAGTTTACTCTGGATTTGGTACAAGTGGTCACTATAGCTGTCTTAGTTGACAGAGCTGCCTCGTTGTAGGTTAATGGAGTCAAGATACTGGCAGCTGTATTTCTTATCAGTGGAAAATCTGTTAGAAATCCTAGGTTTGTAATTGACAACTTCCTCTCTATTAAAGACAAATAGAGAGATCAGAGACATACCTAGCGGGACTGCATGGGGGACTATGGCCCTGGGCCCAGTAGCCTGGTGTTGCCCAACAGGATTGGGGTGGCCTGGCAAGCACCACCATCAACTGTATGCTATGTAGCAGATACAGTAATGGGGTAGATGGGGTAGCAACATGCACATAAGTGGGAGTATCAGCAAGATTAGGAGTTTGTATTGTTTTGGGAAAAGTAGGGTGCATGCTTGAAAAGTGAGGAGCCACAGATATCTCTTACAATCTCTGCAGACGCAAGTCGTTAGTGGAAGAAGTCATCATGGTGGTCTAGGTCAGATGGAGAAGAAAAGAAAATAGAATGATTCCAATTAGAGACATCAACTGTAAGTCATTGGATATCATTGTACCGTAATCACTTAAATGTTCTGCAGAGCATCTCAGTAAAACATTTTAATATCTACATCTGTATGGTGGTACTATTGATATTTGCACAGTGTTTTGTTTAGTAACAGTATGGTAATAATATTCAGTCACTATTTAGTGGTACTGGTCATGGTGTGGTGTTATCTGGGTTGTGAGCCCACTCAAGTGACCAATATGTTTTTGGCCCCTACTGTGTTGATCCTCTAGCTACACCTCTGAGTGAGATCATTTCCTGGTGCTTATATAGAGCTAACTGTCACGAGGGTGTCAAGAGCCACGTCTGACTCCGTTATACCCGGGGTCAGGAAGTCGCAGCGGGTGGCTGCGCGCTCTATGTCTAAAGATCACGGTGTTTCTTAGTGTTTGTTTTCTGTGTTTGCCTTGCTATCCTTTTTGTCTCACTCAGGGATCCGTAGCTTCTCCTCCTCAGCTGTTTCTTGTCTGCCACTCCCAAACTCCTTATATTCTCCTCTCACACTTCTCTTGTTGCCAGTTATAGAGCTTCCTGCCTGGACTTCTATACTGACCCACTGGAGCTGAGAATCTGGTTGTTGTTCCAGAGTGCTACCCTCCGGATCCCTGTTGGGCTTTTGTTGTCTCCTGTTGTTGCCCACCTGGGATTATATGTTTAGTTTGTATTGTCTGTCCTCCCCTTGGTGTTTTCCTTTAGAGCTAGTGGTGCGGACTAGTGTTCCCACCGCCCTGTTCACTATCTAGGGCTCATCCTAGGGAAAGCCAGGGTTTTAGGCACGTGATCGGCGTACGGGTGAGGATCCCGTCTAGGGACGACAGGGCAGCCAGGCGCCAGCCGCAAGGTGAGTCAGGGGTCACCACCTTCCCTCTCACTAGGGCAGGGCCTCCCTCTTTTCCTCCCTCCGTGTCACGTATGTGACAGTTACGCCGATCGTGATACTAACATAGTCTGTAGCGCTGGACATAGATGATAACTGCTCACACGAGTCACAGTCACTTGTCATAAGAAAACTTCTAATTTTATAGAAACCCTATTAACAATTGCTGTCCTTGCTGTGTATTAATAATGTTTGCTAGAAGATACAATCATACCCTAATACCTAAAGGCGTTTTCTGGAACTATAGTTTTGATTGTCTAGGCTTCTGATAGGCCTTCAATATCTAATTGGCAAGGATCCAACTTACCACATCCATTTATTCTTCATGTGGCTCAGATTTGACTGTGCATGGTACGGCAGCTCGGTTTTATTGAAGAGAAGGATCGGTGGAACGCAAAATCCAACATTTCTGTCAATCAACTGAATAAAGGGGATGCAGTGCTTCATTGAGCATTGAGTCTGCTTAGCGGTGTACATTCAGATGGGGTTGTGATCAGTTCATTTGAAAAATGAAATATATTACCCACACACTTAACCTGAGTTTAATATTGGGCAGCACGTTATAACTGAATCCGTGTCTGCCTGCAGCACTCGATGTAGTGTCTGCAGGTTGTACCCACTGAATTAAAGGAAATCTGGGCAGCGGTTTTGACAATGCTAAACTGCTGACAGCACTAAGCAGGGGCTAGGAAGAACAATGCAAACACACATTTCGTGTAGTTTTTAATTTCAGAAGTAGTGGGACTATGAAGTTTTATTTTGCCAGGTTCTGCTCCTGCAAGTGCACTGGAGGCAGAGCTTTACAGTCCCTCCTCTCTGCTCTGAGAGACAGCTATTGTAGTCTCCAGGTTTACGCTGGGTTCAGACCTGAGCGTTCGGGATGGAGCGCTCTGTATGCGCGATTGTACGGGCGTTTACAATCTCGCATACAGAGACAAGCGAACGCCCATTGTCGTGCGTTCCCACTAAAGTCTATGTACGGGAACGCACGACAAGACGCCCCAAAGAAGCTCATGTACTTCTTGGGGCGTCGGTCGTTTTACAGCGCGATCGTACGCGCTGTAAAACGCTCAGGTGAGAACCATTCCCATAGGGAATCATTGGTTCTTGCCTGTTGAGCGTTTTACAGCGCGTAGGAACGCGCTGTAAAGCGCTCAGGTCTGAACCCAGTCTTAACGTTACAGATGTCAGTCAGAGCAGTGGGAGGGCATGTCAAGCAAATCAGTGCAGCGAGCACTTCTCAAAAAAGCCCTGCTTCCTCGACACTTGCCGGAGTAAAATCTGGCAAACTTTATATTTATAATACAGTTGAGAAATGCTCTGCAAAATGTATTTTAGGTCCTGCTTTTATGAGCCACTACCTAGTGCTGTCAGTAGTTTAGCATGTACTCCCTTTTTAGACATATTGGGGCACATTTATTAAGACCGTTGTTTTAGTTGCCGGTCTTAATAAAAGCCCATAGCTGTCGCTGGATCCACTGAAGTTATGAGATGGGCCTGCCTGTCCGTCTCCTTTGCCGCCCACGTCACGCCCACAATTTTTGACCTGGTGTGAGCGGTTAAAAGTCGCTGATATCGGTGCAACTAACCAATGCGCCACCATCTGCGCCTGAAATATGCCTAATTTAGACGTATTTCAGATTAGTAATTGACCCCCATTGTCCTTGAAGAATCTGTGTCTGGTCCGTGTGTTTATTTTTTTCTACGTTCGCTCTCCCATGACATCATGGGAGGTTAGGAGAGGAGCAAACAGTGGGGAACTATGGTGAGCTTGGGCAATTTGAAAAGGAAAACACACCCCACTTTGCAATAGGGAGTTGTTTTTTATAGAAATAAAAGTGCTTTTCCTGGATATGGGATCAGCACCAAGATGACATAAATATATGGTTATAATGCTTTTGCAATGTTCTGATGGCCATCGCTGGTAGTTGTATTAGTGAAATTTATGCGACAGACTCCCTTTAACAATATAACGGATTATAAGGAGAGAACCATGCCATAACCCATCTTCTATCAAATCAGTTTTGCCCCACATCCAACTGTAATTACAGGTTGCATTTGCCATAGACAAATCCGACATGTGAACATACCCAAAAACTCCTCTCCATCCTTCTTTAACCCTATGCACACATTCAGTGGAATGCATTGGTTAACCATTCAGGTACCTCTCAGAACGGCACCTATCCTATTAGTAAGTAGAGAACCAAAATAATGACTGAGAGGCTCCAAGACTTGCAGGCAAAGAGAAAATGAGGATTTGGTGAATCATAACTATTATCAGTTTTATAAGAAATAACTAAAAATACATGTTCAAGAATAGAGTCCAGTGTTGTTTGTCTATTAGATATGTTTCCCATTAGATGTCCCAAAAGAAAAAGAAATAGTTTCTGAAACTGTAAAAAAAGCAAATGCTTTATTCTGGAAAATAATAGAGATGCAAAAACTTTGAAACTGACCTAAAAAAATTATTGAAAAGTTATCATTTGCATGCAATTATAATAAGATAATAATGTTTGTATTGGTTTGTATCCATCTATCTATGTAGCTACCGTATCTTCTATCTGTCTATCTATCAAGCACAAATCCTAGTGTATCATGATTAAGATAAAAGGCAGGATCCGAGCCCACCGTGGTTTAAACACTATGCAACCACGTGCTGCAGGCCAGCCCTAATGTGATAACATCTCGCCCTAAATAGTATGCACATTGTCCACCTCCAGAGATCCAGTTACTCGGCACTGGCTGGTAGAGCCGAGTTCAAGCTGAGGATGACTAGTCAGACGCATTAAAAGGTTTTGTTATTGAAACTCTATATGTAGCATGCTTGCTGAGCCTTGCAGGGGCTTCTCAACAGCACAGAGTAATATCATTAAGACCCCTGTACTTTACCATTGGGATCTGCAGGCTATCGGTACTGGGATTCACTCTCCTGCATGGCACTGATAAAGCTTTAAGGGACATGTTTGAATCTAATGGAAAGTACAAGCTGTTATTAATGTATCGGTAGAGCAACACTCAATGACGAAAAAAAAAATTAAATAACACATTTGACCTGCAGTTATATCTCATGCATAAATGTAAATGATCACAGGTGTGATCTGATTATACACTGGGTCTTGCCCAAGAGGGCGTGAAAATGCTTCCCCTGCTGTCCTATAAAAAGGCTCTTAGAGGCTACTTTTGTGTAGTGTACCTGTTGGTGAGAGAGTGTTGACTGGTAGATGTGCCTCTTCGACGCAGTCAAAGACATTTTGCCCAGTGGACAGACTTTGAGAGGGGGAGCATCATTGGACTGAGAGAACCAGGATGGTCATTTTAATGAGTTGCCCGCCACCTAGGCCATTCTGACCTAGCTCTAAAGGTGGTGTTGAAAGCAGCAGGGTGTGCACACATAGCGAACATGCTCCAGAGGGCCCAGACAGACCACCTGTAGAGAGGATCGTTGGATCTGCTGCCAAGCACAAGCAGCTTCCATAGTTTAATTGTCCACCATCCAGATACAGGTGTCATACCCCTGTCTCTTGTGAGCCATTTCCAGGCACTTTAACTGGTTGTCCACTTTTTACTATTAATAACCTATCCTCAGGATAGGTCATCAATATCAGATTGTTGGGGGTCCCACTCCCGTCACCCCCACCTGTTTGAAGGTGCGCTGCCTTCTCTGCTCTCATTACCTGCTTGTCGCAGCAATGGCAGTAGTGAGCAGGTGTAATTGCAAGTATGGTGTCCCCATTCACTTCTATGGGATGGCTCCCTCTGTTCAAGTGAGTACTACAGCGCAATTCCATAAAAGTGAATGGGGACGCCATACTTGTAATTACACATGCTCACCACTGCAATTGCTGCGTCGAGCAGGTAAACAGAACATAGAAGGCAGCACTCATATGAGCGCTGCCTTCTCTTTAAACAGCTGATCGGTGGTGGTGCTGGGAGTCAGACCCCCAGCGTTTTGACAATGATGACCTATCCATCAATAGTAAAAATCAGACAACACCTTTAATGAAGGAAATTTTGCATCATGGCACCCATTATGTGTCCTTCATTGACATTACATTGCCTTTGTTTGCAGTGGTGTTGTAAATGAGAAATCTGAGCTGCTATGAACCAGAACTGCATCATCTTTAGCAGCAAATCCAGGTTCTGTTTGGGATCTATTGATGGTTGGCATCAAGTATGGAGTCTTCCTGGTGAGCACTTAAATCCTGTCTTTGTGCAACAACAGCAGTCCGCAAGGGGCCCCATTAAGATGAGATAATTGTTTTGTGACGCCAGTTGCAATGAAGCAACAACGGGATAGAGACCCTTTAAGAAATGGTGTTAGTACCCAGGTGTAGGAATGGCTGAGTGATATAGGGTGGCCTATAATGTCCCTTAATGTTTTGTGTATGTGTCACGGTGCTCCTACCTGAATACGCTGGAACCCCAGGTGTTGGCTCTGCTGCAGACAAATAGGATGAACAATTGAGGGATTTGAAGAAATATTTAAGTCCATACCTTGGATGAAGTTCAATGGCAGCTTTACTTTGCATAAACGTTTCTCCAAACGGTTTACAGACTTTATGTTGGTTCCAGCAGGCTTTAGCATTAACTCTGGCAGGCAAACAATCTCAACTCTGCTACATCTGTTGCTCTGTGTCTCTGCTGTGCTAACAGACTTAAATGAAATCTCTGCTTCTGCAGGATGCTGCAACTTCTCTCTGTAGTCTGACTCTTGATAATGCCAGGGAATAGGTTAGAATCCTGGCAGCTCCAACATGGAGTCTCAACCAGAAAACACCAGAACTCCCTACTCTGGTAGCAAACAAGACTGACCCACTTCTGACCAAGAAAGGAGGGGAGAATGGAATGGTGAGTTCCATTCTCTCTAAGTGTAGCTCTGCTATAGTTGCTGCCACCTGCTGGTGAACCAGGCACATTACACGAACAATTACATAACATTATCATAAATGGACATTGTCTAGGGACCTGGAAATAAATGCATAAGATAATATTATATTAGCATTCACAGATAGAAGCAAGGTGTGGGAGTGGTAATGTCACCCGGGGGTGTTACATTTGCTGTGGAGTAACACACTGCCCCAAACTGCTGATCTGGAGTGCCATAGCTATCATCATTACATTCACACATATAAAGTTTAATTTTATTCCAACGACTCCTTCATGGTGCATTATTATTATTTTTTGGTCAGTGAGTGTATCTATCTTTCTATCTATCCTTGTATCTATCTACCTATCTACATAATTTATTGCGGTGATGTGTACAGTATAGGTGCTGGGAGGCATGTATATCCCACCCAGATACCTCAGCTGGGTGAGATAACTGAAATCCAGAAAGCTACAGTGGTTTCAGCAAAGTGTAGTTTGCTGAGACAGTTTTGTCTAGATGTTGTTCTGGGCTGGTTTTTTATGTGAACTGGGGGATAGGTTTGGTAGTTGGATCTGCCAGTCCACACCCTTCCACTACATGTATTGTCTTTTGCTGGAGGTGATCGCAGGTGAGGCCTACTGCTGTAATCAAGGAGGGATAACACAACCCTCTGTGTATTACTTGAAGGGTGGAAGGCTGGGGAAGCCTGAGAGGCTCTGTGTGGTCTGAGCCAGGAGGGCTGAGGGGCCACGAGGCTTGGTAAAACCTGAAGTTTTACCGGATCTTATCCCGTGTGTGAACGGCGCTCTATAGGTGAGGTAGAGACTGGAGCAGGATGAAGATTATTCCGCCATAAAAGACGCTATCATTGCTAAATACCAGCTGACCCCTGAAGTCTATCGGAAAAGGTTTAGGTCCTTACAAAAGGATCGTACGGACTCTTATCCGGATGTGGTCAGCAGCTTACGCACTACATTCCGCCAGTGGACTTTAGGCCTAACAAAAGGGTCTTATGACATCCTAGAGGACTTGATGGTGCTAGACCAGCTTCTTTGTATTTGCCCTGCGGATGTGAGACAATTCGTGCTAGAACGGAAGCCTGCGTCAGCAACCGCTGCTGCAGACTTAGCTGAGACTTTTGTCACAACCTGAGTGCCCGATCTGCGTAAATCTGCACCATCTCACTGGAGAGGAGGTCTGCCCAATGTCAGGGCAGACCCCCCTGCCTCTGTGGGCCGTCCACCACAGAGACCACCAAGTGCAGCTACTGCTTCCAGACCTGGGGCACCTAATGGAATCACCTGTCACTACTGCCGCAAGCCTGGACATATGAAATTCAACTGTCCTGAGCGGAGACAGCCACAGCCAGCATCTGAACCACCTGTACCTCGCCCACGACAGACACAGCCAGCCAGCGCATCCCAGCATGAACCATCATCTTCAACTGTTTTGTTCGCCGGTGGGGAGGAGATTCACCCCATCACCAGCAATCACCAGCTTGTTACAGTGAATGACCAGCTAGTCATCGGTTTCCGGGACACAGGAGCCGATGTCACCCTGGTGCGTCCGCACCTTGTGCCCACAAAGGACATCATCCCAGACAAGTATCTCACCCTCACTGGGGTGGGGGGCACTCTTTCTCTCATTCCCCAAGCCCAGGTTTCCATCGACTGGGGGGTGGGTGTTCAAGAAAAGGTAGTTGGTATCCTAGACCAGCTACCAGTTCCTGTTTTGTTGGGGTCCGATCTAGGCAAGCTGGTATGCTATTATGAACCCGCCACGAACCCCTCGGGATCCCAGGAAGGGGGTCCGCCCTCTGCCCCCACCCAGGTGCTTGGCACCCGGGGGCAAAAGTCTGGGGGAGGGGGGTTGAATTTATCCAATAATAATGTTGATGATATGCATGATGTACCTGCTAATGTGATTTCTACATGTGATATTGAAAATGCTAATCTGCCTTGCTCCGAAGTCATACCTGTCCTAGCTGTGACTCGGAGTCGGGCCACCCAAAACTTGAACTCAGAACAGGGGGAAGAGGCTCCGGTCTCCTCCCACTCCTCTGACCCCAGGGAGGTTGACTGTCAGCCACAGGCCTTGTACGCCACGGGCCAGCTGGCTTAAACGGATCAGGCGGCCTTCGAGCACGCACTTCAAACCGATCCTAGCCTCGAGGGTCTCAGAAGACAGGCTGCTGAGCCCCTCGCGGACGGGGCCGGGTTCAAAGTGTACTGGGAAGGTGGGAAGTTGTATAGTGAGGCGATACAACCCACTGAAGGCGAAATGACCGTGAGTACCAAGTCGCTTGTGGTACCTAGTGCCTTCCGGGGGCATGTGCTGAAATCCGCACATGACATCCCCTTGGCAGGGCACTTAGGAATTCGCAGGACACTTGACCGTATTCAGGGGCATTTCTACTGGCCTAGAATTAGGATAGATGTCATCAATTATTGTCGCTCTTGTACGGTTTGTCAGAAGGTTAAACGAGCTGGGAATCCGCGCAAGGCTCCCTTGTGTCCACTGCCAATCATAAGTGAGCCATTTCACCGAGTGGCAGTTGACATAATTGGACCTCTGCCCATTCCCAGCCGCAGCGGCAAGAGATACATCTTGACGCTGGTGGATTATGCGACTCGCTACCCGGATGCGGTCGCCCTCTCCTCCCTGAGGGCAGACAAGGTAGCAGACGCGCTAATTTCCATATTTTCACGTGTAGGGTTCCCTGCGGAGATGCTCACAGATCAGGGACCACAGTTTATGTCTGAACTGATGGACGCCCTGGCGGCAAAGATCCAGATGACGCACCTCGTCTCCAGTCCATACCACCCGCAAACCAACGGCCTCTGCGAGCGCTTTAACGCGTCATTAAAGCAGATGCTGGCCACGTTCGTTGAGTCGCAGGGTGAGGACTGGGAACGGTACCTGTCTCATCTGCTGTTTGCCTACAGGGAAGTACCGCAAGAGTCCACCGGGTTCTCCCCGTTTGAACTCCTGTATGGCAGGAACGTCCGAGGGCCACTACAGCTGATGCGAGAGACGTGGGAAGGCAAAGCTGATCCCACGGATGTCTCTGTAGTGGATTACGTCCTGAAGTTCAGAGACAAAATGGAGTCACTCTCTGCCATGGTAACGGAGAATCTGGCCCAGGCCCAGGCCAAACAGAAACTATGGTACGACCGCACCGCAGGAGACCGGGCATTTGAAACAGGAGACAAGGTCTATGCCCTTCTTCCCATACGGCACAATAAGTTACAGGCGGCATGGGAGGGGCCATACACCATAGAGAAGCGTTTAAACCCCCTGACATACTTGGTGAACATGGGGGGTAGAAAACAGAAGGCCTTTCACATTAACATGCTGAAGGCTTACCACGATAGAACCCAGTATGTACTCCCAGTGTGCAGCCGGTTAGAACAGGGAGAGACAGACCCGTCCCAGAGAGAGCAGTTACAGGAGGTGTTAGGTCGGTACCACCGGACCTTCTCAGGTATCCCGGGACGGACCAATCTGGTCGCTCACCGGTTAGATACCGGAGCACATCCCCCCATCAAGCAATCCGCCTATCGTGTCTCTCCGGAGGTGCAGGCGGACATGCAGCGTGAGGTAGGGGAAAGGCTAGAACTGGGGGTCGTTCAGCGGTCCTGTAGTCCATGGGCGGCACCCGTCGTCTTGGTACCCAAGAAAGACAAGACAACGCGGTTCTGCGTGGACTACCGGAAGTTGAACGCTGTAACCACTACGGACGCCTACCCCATGCCTCGCATCGATGAGATGCTAGATAAGCTGGCGGCTGCCAGCTATCTATCAATCATGGATCTGAGCCGGGGGTACTGGCAGATCCCTCTTGCCCCGGACGCGCGGCAGAAGTCGGCCTTTATTACTCCCTTCGGGCTCTTCGAATTTACGACGATGCCCTTTGGAATGAAAAACGCGCCTGCCACGTTCCAGCGGGCTATGAACGACCTGCTGGAGGAAATGCAACCGTTCGCTGCAGCATATTTGGACGATATTGCGGTGTTTAGCCCCACCTGGGAAGAACACCTCAAACATCTGACCCAGGTACTGCAACGGCTGGCTGCAGCCAATTTGACAGTTAAGCCAAGTAAGTGTCAGATCGGCATGACGGAAGTCCAGTATTTAGGGCACCGAGTGGGAGGGAACACCCTGAAACTGGACACGGGAAAGGTTGACGCCATCTTAGCGTGGCCTCGGCCTATCACCAAGCGACAGGTTCAGGCATTCCTTGGGACCGCGGGCTACTATAGGAAGTTTGTACCGGCCTATAGTGCCATCGCGAAGCCCCTGACGGATGCCACTGGTAAGAAGCACCCGAAAGTGGTTACGTGGACCCCTGAGTGTGAGAACGCCTTCCGGGCCTTGAAGCAGGCGTTAGCTAGCGCCCCTGTGCTTCAAGCCCCAGATTTCAGCCGTCGGTTCATAGTGCAAACCGACGCATCAGATTACGGTCTCGGCGCTGTCTTAAGCCAGGTGGATGGAAAAGGGGACGAGCATCCTCTTCTGTACCTGAGCCGGAAACTTCTTCCCCGAGAGGTCTCCTACTCAACTACAGAAAAGGAGTGTCTGGCGATAGTGTGGGCCCTGCAGAAGCTTCAATCCTATCTGTACGGCCGCTCCTTCACAATCATTACGGACCATAATCCTCTCAGTTGGCTGAACCGTACTGCGGGGTCCAACGGAAAGCTCCTACGTTGGAGCTTGTCGCTGCAGCAGTACGATTTTACCATCCAGCACAGGGCAGGCAGCAGACATCAAAATGCGGATGGCTTATCCCGGTGCAACAGCGATCCAGACCGATCAGCGCAGGTTAGCGGCGACGCCACCCGTCTTGCGGATGGATGTCTAGCCACAGACGCGTGGGGAGGTGTCACGGATGATCCGCGAGAATATTGAACTGTCCTCCCAATATTATCAATATTACTCTGCCTTATTGATCAGTAGGTCTATTAAACAGTAATTATTTCCCTAGGCCCCAGAAGAACAACATAGTCCTTTTGTTCAAGTCAGTCAATAGATGCCCAGCAGATAACGCAATTACAGCTGGCTTCCTCAGGTTGACAAAAGAACTTCCCTGTCTGCAGAGATATCACAGCTAGGTGTGAAGACTGCACCTGGGGGGAGACATTTGGTGTCGCTGCCATAAGGGGTCTGTAAGCTAGCTTGCTGCAGACAGGCCGGCACCAAGGTTTCCCAGACTGCAACATGAATCTGAGATATGATTTTTACCTTTTTAAGAGAGCCCATGCATCTTACGGACGTAAAAATTACATCATCGTGTCACTCAGAATTCACTGGACGTTTACATAGGACAAACATAACTCTAAGATGTACCCAGGTAAAGTTATGGTGTTACCCCATCATAGAACCAGTTATAATAGTAATATTTGGTATCCCTGAACTCCATATTTTGTGGGGAATGTGAATATGTGCTTGTTACTTGTGTACAGCGGAGACATCCCACGATATGGCACATGCCATATTTCAGAATTGACATTCACCTCAGGAATACAGCCTGCCCAGCAGGCGGACTCTCAATTCCCCGCCTTGACTCTGGGACCCTTAATAACAAAGACCTAGAATCTGCTAAAGGAGTTCTCCACTTTTAACAACACCCGAAGAGAGCCTCAGCCAGAGAACCCGTGGGCTAAAGGCATATTACACTGGACAAAGGCTTCTTGGACTTTATCCCTGCAACGGACTATTTCACCAACGGACATCTTTTCTGCGGAAACTAAGTATTTTCTTTCTTTTCTTCTTTTTGTTTATTGGACTATACTTTCCTTTATTATTGTGTTAATAATTACTGTGCATCTTGATAATTTGTATTGTATATAGATATATAATAAATGACCTCCAAGTCATTTCTCAAGCCATATGCCTATTTTCAAACACTGCAAAAACTTACCCTAGCCTCTCCGAAGGGAAAGCTACTCGGTTGTGTTATCTAGATAGTGGGTTCCTTGCTCCCATAAAGTGCAAGGTGGTGGCAGTTAAACTACCCTGTGTGTGGTTCCGGTCCAGTTCGTCACACGCTTACTTGCGGTCGGTCGGCGGTCCACTCCCTGCGCTTTCAGCCTATCGACTGTACGGACTCAGGTTAGACTGTCGGTGTGCTGAAAGTGGCTGGGAGGCCTGATTGCGGATTGACCACTAGGGGCGCTGTGACGGTTTCGTGACGTATTGTGGCCGCGGCGGTTGCAGTTCGTCACAGAGACAACACGTGTATTATGTAAAGCCCAGATGGGCAGGTGTTTATTTTCGATGTTTATGTGTGTGATGGTGCTGAAGTGCCAAAATAAAGCACCTTTTGGACTTTAACACCGTTGTCAGAGGAGAAGTCTGTGATTGCGATTGACAGAGAGAGCGATCCCTTACAGTATATATAGTATTATTTTATTTGTTAGACAATTAAGGGTTAACTACAATTGTGGAAAATATTTGTTTCAGTGAATGCCAGCATCAAAGACTTTTCATTGTGGTAAGATTAGGCTAATTCCTCTCCTTGGTTGAGACAAACATACTGTTGTACATAACAGATGGATGGATAAGCGGTGGGGATCTATGAAATATCTGAGCACATTGCAGCCTTTATCTTCTACTATGTCTATCTGGTAATGGAGAAGATGTAAAGTAATAATATTACAATGATCAGTAATTTCATCTCTTGTACTGACTTCAATGTAATTTGAATTTTTTTTCTGTTAACATTTGCCGCTTTGTGATATAGCATTGAACGAATAAGGGTCCACATTATAGTAGTCAGTTATCAATCTCCATTGCCCCATTAACATAGCTATTTGTCTGAGCACTATGTTCATTAACCATTGCAGAAGTATATTTTTGCACAGTGTTGGATAAGGGGCCCATCAGAAGAAATTATTCTGAAGGAGCCACCTTCTATCTATACAGAACATATGCATGTCTTCTTTTCATTTGTAAATCCTCTAGTGGCAAGTAATTGGATCTTCTCCCATGAAGCTGTAAATCATTTCTTCCCTTTATATTATAAAGCTGGCTGCTTGTAGCCACCACTAGGGGGAGCTCAGTGCATAGTAATTTATATATATATATATTATGATCTCTTTGCATTGAGCTCTCTATGGCAGCTGCATGAAAATGCAGTACTTTTATATCAGGAAGAGGAAGATCAGCACCCGGCCTCTCCTCCATCCGGGCCCAGTAGCAGTCACGTAGTCTGCCTCCACTGAAGGTACACCACTAAATGTATGGATCATTACAGTGAATGGTTTTCCATTTGCATGCATAGTATGGCATCACCTGGTGGTTAAAGTGTATGGTATTGCTCCCCTCCATCTGAAGCAGAGTGCCGCCACACGCTTAGTCATTCTTACCACAGCCAAGTCTCTTCATACTGATCCTATGTTCATTGCAAAGCAGCTAATAAAACTACCCTGCTTATCAGGGAAGGAGAAGGGCCTCTGTAGTAATGTGGCAGTATCACTGAAAAGACTTCTCCTGCAGAGTAGTGTCACCACCAGACATCTGAGAAGCTCTGACAGACGTTCTTCAGAACCTCCTGCTTGAGGTTCTTTTTTTTTGCTTTCGTTTTGTCATCTCGTTAGCCTCTCTCAGCTGTCATGTAGTTGCACTGATTGCATCCCTTTAAATCCCTTCCCATACTGCATCACTTTGCGGTTTATACAACTTCCTGCAGTGTGTACATGCTTGATGCTACAACTGATCCTTCTACAGATAAGTCTGTCCATTGATTTGTGTTTTCCTGTTTGCTTGATCCTAGGTGACCCTGACTCCCTCTGTATTAAGTGTAGGGAGCCGGTGGTCGTGTCCCCTCACTATTATAGGATGTTCAGGTGTCATACAGTCGAGGCACGAGGGCATGCAATTTTCTATCATAGAGATCTTTGCATGGGCTGAGAAGACAGGGAGAGTTTCAGGGCTTAAATAGGGGTCACCCTTTTGTTCCTTAGTTTTGGATCAAGCCAGTCGGATCCTTATTTGTAACTTCTTGTTTTCTGTTACACCATCCGTGACAAGTAGGTAAAAATGTAATAAACTGTCAGCTGCCAGAGGGGGGAAGGAGACTGATTCTGCTTACAGCACAGATTTAGCAGCAGCACCAAATAGCAGCCATACTTACATACCAATACATACCAATGTTTGTGTTGGTAAATTCAGACTGCAGAGAACTAAATGGCCAACCCCCCAACCACATGTCATCCCCCCCAAACAAATAAAAACACAAGACAATTGTTTTCATTAAGTGAGAGTCCGCCTTCTCCTCCGCTCTTAGTATTTAATTTCAACCGACCTCCACGAAGGAGCCCGTGTACCTCTACACAGTGCTCCGACCCCCACTCAACAGAAACAAGGCCAGTTCCACCCCATCCAAAAGGCCAGAGAGAAAAATATCAAGGCCGATTGCATTTTAGTGTACCCTATCTGGCCGCATCACACGTTGGTTGTCCCCTTCAAGCTGATGATGACGGACCACCACTCCCCCATGGGAGCGAACAAAGCGAGAGGTCCTGGCATTAACGGTACGCCTGGCTCTCTCTATAGCACCTGTGTCCCTGGCACCCTGCCAAGTAACTCTGGAGACAATCTCTGACCAAACAAGAATGACTTCTGGAAAAAAAAGTAGGAATCCGCTCCACATCAGCTCTAATAAGAATAATGAGCTTCTCAACCTTGAGCATGCAGAGATCATTCCCCCCGGCATGAATCACTAAAATAACGGGGCGTTGTACCACCTTACTGAGGGTAACGGTCTCCGGCAGGACTTGGGACTAGCGAGGACCTTGAATGCAAAGCCACAACCTCCACATGCTGGAAACCCAGGCTTTGGCCACCCGGCCTGAACTCAGCTTTTTTTCTGGCTTAGAGAATGTACGAATGCACCAGAAAACAAACTGTGGGGCGAAGAGGATCTGTGAAGGAAAATCACAATAACAGCTCAGGGTGAACATAAAAAGCTATTTATTGTGATTTTCCTTCACAGATCCTCCTCGCCCCACAGTTTGTTTTCTGGCGCATTCGTACAGAAGTCATTCTTGTTTGGTCAGAGATTGTCTCCAGAGTTACTTGGCAGGGTGCCAGGGACACAGGTGCTATAGAGAGAGCCAGGCGTACCGTTAATGCGTTGCACTTCCGAATCAGGTAACCCTGCCCTGGCAGCCTCCGTGGCTGCCCCAATTCTAAAACGAATGGGAGCCATAGTCCGATAGGAGGAGGCCCAGAGTCGCAAGACAGCGGCGGAAATTGAGAAACTGAAAACGAGTGAGAAGCAAGCCGGAGATAGGGCATAAAAATGAGGCGCCACCTACCTGTGAAGCGTTAAAATCTATCACGGCTCAGTAAGGGTAAACTGGGCCCTCAATGTGGTACAAAGGAACTCAGGACCCGCAGGAGAAAATGTCGGTTTTGGAGCGTCGGATACAAATGCAAATGGAGGTGTCGGAAATCAAAACATCAGCTGACACAAGGTCCCCGTGACGGAACCTGGACTGAAGAAGAAGCTCGCCGATTCTGAAGGCGACAAAAACGAGAGGCAAAAAGCATCTCGGAAAAGTAAAACCTCCCCAACAGACCTGATCCAAGGCCTGAACCAATTGGGTGAGGAGATGGTATGAAATGGGGTGCCTGCACTACCTCCGGAAATATTATTTTCGCCAACCTTTAAGGGCTTGATGAACTAAGAAGAACCTGGTGATGTCCGACCACCCCTTCAATCGGAAGTGGAAGCTGAGCCCCGACAACCAGCGCTGCACAACTACAGCTGAAATCCCGGCATCACGCAAGCCCAGCAAATAATCAATAGTCACTCACAGCAGAGTAGAAACAGAAATGTGAACTGGCAGGTTGGCCGCCAAACGCATCCATTCTGCCCATGCCTTACCATAACCAGACCAGGTTTCACTTAAGCTCTGACAAGTGGCATCAGCCGTTCATCGGTAACTTCCATAGCCATGGAGGGCACGGAAGACCCTCTGGTCTGTCACAAGCTCCCGGAATTCCTGCCAATAAATGCTAAAATTCCAAACATCGAAGGATGAGGTGACGTAACAAAGAAAAAACTAGGGGAGAGGAAGAGGTAAATTTGTTAATGCAAAAGACGCCATATTGTCCGTCCAAAAGCAGACACGCCTGTTTTGCAGCCGGGAACCCCTCAATGGCAACGATGATGGGAAATAATTCTACCAAAGTCATGTTGGAGCAAAGGCCAGCCGTCCGGCACTGAGGTGGCCAGCAGTGATGAGGGGCAGGGACAATATTCGAATTTGCGATATTTCGCGAATATTTGGGCAAATGATCGTCATATATTCGCAAATTCGAGAATTCATGGTCTCCAGTCATTATTTTCTTGATTGCGAAAATTGGCAATTGGAAAATTCGCCCAAAAAATTTGATACTAAAATTTGCAAACCTTACTCCTATAGGCAACTTTCCTATTGGTTGCTAGGGATGTTGCTAAGTGCTGATATTTGCAATAAATTCACAATAAATCCACGATTAGAATATTCGTGAATACTAATATATAGCACTAAATTCACAATTCAAATATTCGGCTCAACACTAGTGGCCAGGAGGCAGCACACCAGTCCATACCCAAAATAGCACCGAAACCAGTATATCCGCAGCGTCGGTAAAAAGAAACAGAGCCGGGCTGGAAATTTTGGGGAGCTGCCAGCAGGTGTGGCCATTATAACGATGGAAGAAATCGTGCCACACATAGAGGTCACGCTTCAAATGCATGGTTAAATGGACGTGGTGTTTGGGTTTTGAAACACCTCGTGTGGCCAGGGATAAACGTCTGGAGAAACCCCTGCCCATGGGCATAACCCTGCATGCAAAACCAGTAGCCCCAGAAGGGACTGAAGCTGCCTGAGAGTGACGGATTTAACCAAGCAAAACACTTCAATAAGGGCAAGGAGTTTAGACAACTTATCCTGTGAGAGCTTAAAAAAATTAAAAAGGTGTCAATCTCAATACCTAGGAAGGTAATGGAGGTGGACGGGCCAAATGTCTTTTCTGCGGAAAGCGGAACACCGAAACGGGACATGAAGAAACAAAACGACTTTTAAAAAAACGGACACTGGGAAGAATCGCCTGGGGAGACAAAAAGAAAATCGTCCAGGTAATGAATGATGGAAAGGGAACCTGTCTCATAGCAAAAGACCCATTCCAGGAAGGAACTAAATAACTCAAAAAAGGAAATGGAGCAACCCATAGGAATAATACCCATCAACCATGCAACCCAGAAGATGGTAACAATCCGGGTGCACTGGAAGCAGGCGGAAGGCGGCTTCTATATCTGATTTTGCCATCAAAGCCCCTCTGCCCGTATCCCTAACTAAGGTAACCGCCCTGTCAAAGGAAACATAAGAAACCGAGGCATCGTCTTTTGAAATACCGTTGTTTACTGAGGCTCCCTTGGGGAAGGAGAGGTGGTGAATAAGGCGAAACTTGCCGGTTTCTCAATTGGGAACAAGGCCCAAAGGGGAAACCCGTATGTTAGAAAAGGGGGGGGGGGATGTAAACTGGCCAACTATTCTACGTAACTTCCTTATGAATTTTGTCCAGCAAAACATCTGGGTTGCGCTTAGCGGAGGAGAAATTATCAGCATAAGTGGGGAAACTGGAAAAATAAAAAGGGATAAACACAAAACAAAAGGAAAACCGAAGCAAAGTTGGGCAGCAGCAACCTTATTGGGGTACAGGTCGAGCCACAGGGACATCGCGACTATGCTCAGAGTCTTTTCCACAAGCGGGCACTGAGGGTCTGGTGGCTGCAAGTGGGACTCGGTAACAGCGGATGGCCACATGAGTTCCGCCACATACAGAGCATTCATGCTTGGACTTACATAGTGCGAAGAATTTGCAGTGGCCCTTGTTATAGAGCCAGCAAGTTCCCAATCTGCGAATGGCCACTGGCCCCTGACCACTGGAGAAGGAGGCAGGGGCCGCAGCTGGAAAGAGGTGAGTTCTCTGGGACATCATCAGACGCAGCTAAAGGTCCATGCCTTTAACGCCCCAATCAATGTCTGGGGTAAGCGCCAATTGTCTGTGAAATTCTTCATCATATCGCCACCAAGCGGACCCCCATGGGCCTTGTAGGCGCTATATATATAATCCATGTAAACAAATAACTCAGAACAGTGTTCTAGATGGCGCTGCCCAATGACATAACCTAAAACTGAGAAAGCTTGGAGCTAGTGTTGATCGAGCCGCAAAGTGCTCAGGTGCTCGGGCCGAACACCTCGGGATGCTTGGGTGCTCTACCGAGCACCCGAGCTCAATGGAAGTCAATGGGAGAACCCGAGCATTAAGGCACCCCTTCTGTGAAGAGGGGAGGGTATCTGGTTCCTAGGAAATGGTCAGAATTTGATGCAAACACCACCGAAATGGTTCGGGAACAGCATGGGGAGGATGTCTGGATGCATCTTGGACTCCCAGGTCGCTGCTGGAAACGATGTTGTCCGAGTAGAATGCCAATTTTACAGAATGACAATAATACTCCCAAAGCCGAAGATAAAATAGATTTTAGGGAAAAAATTGTTAGGAAACATTCTTTCCTGTATATTTACTTGTATATTTACTTGCACTCCGATACAACCTGTATATCACATAAAGGAGGGCCCTTAATCACATTGTGGTACAATTGTTCAGGTAGTGGGACTCCTACACTCAAAAAGCCTATGCACTAAGTGAAAGGGCTGCCAAAAACTACAAGGAACCGGCACTCCAATACACCCTTTGTTACACATAAAGGAGGGCATCATACACACCCTTAAAACATTATGATTGATGGCCTGCTGGTGACACTCTAAAACATTTGGAGCAAGGGCCTGCTTATCTGACCATCTAAAACATTAGGGGCGAGGGCCTGCTGCTAAGCTGACCCTCTAAAACATTAGGGGTGAGGGTCTGCTGCTGAGCTGACCATCGAAAACATTATGGTTGAGGGCCTGCTGGTGAGCTGAAACTCTAAAAGGTTGTAGGTGAGGGCCTGCAGGTGAGCTGACCCTGTAAAACATTATCTGGGAGGGCCTGCAGGTGAGCTAACTCTGTAAAACATTATATGTGAGGGCCTGCAGGTGAGCTGACCCTGTAAAACATTATATGCGAGGTCCTGCTGGTGAGCTGACCCTGTAAATGTCACGGATGTTGTTGCAGAAAGCTGGAACTTATAAATAAACATCCGACTGGCTTGATCCCAAACTAAGGAGCATGAGGGTGAGTCCTATAAAACCCATAGAGCTCTCCCTGACTGCTATGCCCATGCAAAGATCTTTATGGTAGACAATTGCATGCCCTCGTACCTTATGCTATGTGACACCTGAAAACCCTACAATAGTGAGGGGACACGACCACCGGCTCCCTGCACTTAATACGGACGGAGTCAGGGTCCCCTACAATCAAGCCAGCAAGAAAACACAAATAAAGGAAACAGACTTATCTTAGGAATCAGGAGAAGCAGCCTCCAGCAGTGAAGACAATCCAGGAAGAAGTATAAACCGCAAAGTGAGGCAGTATGGGAGAGAATATATAAAGGGAGACAATCAGTGCAAATAGGTGACAGCTGTGAGAAGGAAAGGAGATAGAAAGTGAAACCAAAACAAAGAACATCATACCACAGTTAGAGAAGAACGTCTTCCAGATCTTCTCACAGAGCTGGTGGTGACAGTACCCCTTCCTCTACGGATGGACTCCGGACACTCAGAGCCCACCTTCTTAGGGTGAGACCTATGGAAAGCCCTGATGAGACGAGTGGCCTTAATGTCCGCCACTGGGACCCACATCCTCTCCTCAGGACCATAACCCTCCCAATGAACGAGGTACTGGAGAGAACCGCGGATAATGCGAGAATCCACAATCCTAGAGACCTGAAATTCAAGATTACCATCAACAACAATTGGAGGAGGAGGCAAAGAGGAGGGTACAGTGGGTTGGACATAAGGTTTTAATAGGGACCTGTGAAAAACATTATGGATCTTCCAAGTCTGAGGAAGATCAAGACGGAAGGCAACGGGATTAATGACGGACAAGATCTTGTAAGGCCCAATAAACTTAGGACCCAACTTCCAGGAGGGAACCTTCAGTTTGATATTCTTTGTAGACAACCACACCAGATCACCCACATTCAGGTCTGGAACAGGCACACGTCTCTTATCCGCCACATGCTTATATCTCTCACTCATCCTCTTCAGATTACCCTGAATCTTTTGCCAAATAAATGACAAAGACGAGGAAAATATCTCCTCATCAGGTAAACCAGAAGACCCCTCTCCAGAGAATGTCCCAAACTGCGGATGAAACCCATATGCACCAAAAAATGGTGACTTATCAGAGGACTCCTGGCCACGGTTATTTAAAGCAAACTCAGCAAGGGACAAAAAAGAACACCAATCCTCCTGATTCTCCGCCACAAAACAGCGCAGATATGTCTCTAGATTCTGAGTGACGCGTTCGGTCTGACCATTTGACTGCAGGTGAAAAGCAGAAGAGAACGACAACCAAACCCCCAAGCGAGAACAGAAGGCCTTCCAGAATCTGGAAACAAATTGCGTGCCCCTATCAGAAACGATGTCTGAAAGAATGCCATGCAATTTAACAATGTGATCAACAAACGCTTGCACCAGCGTCTTAGCATTGGGTAACCCAGGAAAGGGAATGAAATGTGCCATTTTGCTAAAATGGTCCACTACTACCAGAATCATAGTCTTCCCGAAGAACGAGGCAGGTCCGTAATGAAGTCCATGGACAGATGCATCCAAGGACGGGAAGGAATGGGTAACGGGAGGAGAGAACCCGATGGCCATAAATGAGGGACCTTGGCACGAGCACAGGTCTCGCAGGCTGCCACAAAACCCTCAACCGTCTTACAAAGAGCCGGCCACCAGAATCTCCGAGCAATGAGATCCACTGTGGCTCTGCTCCCCGGGTGCCCAGCAAGGACAGTATCGTGGTGCTCCTTAAAAACCTTGTGTCATAAAGCGAGAGGCACAAACAACCTCCCAGGGGGACAAAGATCAGGAGCCTCTGCCTGGGCTGCCTGAACCTCTGCCTCCAAATCAGGATAAAGAGCAGAGATGACCACCCCTTCAGCCAAAATGAGATCCGGGTCTTCAAAGTTCCCCCCTCCCGGAAAACAACGTGACAGGGCATCTGCCTTCACATTTTTAACCCCAGGGCATAAAGTAACAACAAAATTAAACCTTGAAAAAAACAAAGACCATCTGGCCTGTCTCGGGTTCAGATGCTTGGCCGATTCCAAGTAGGCTAAATTGATGGCCAACAACTCCCTATCTCCCACATCGTAATTTCTCTCTGCAGAGGAGAGTTTTCTTGAGAAAAAGGCACACGGTCACCATTTGGCAGGAGAGGGACCCTGAGATAAGACCGCACCCACACCTACCTCAAAAGCGTCCACCTCAACAATAAAAGGTAGAGAGACATCAGGTTGTACCAAAATGGGAGCGGAAGCAAAACTCTCTTTGATAGTAAAAAAGGCTTTAAGCGCATCTACCGACAACGAAGAAAAATCTACCCCCTTTTTAGTCATATCAGTGAGTGGCTTAACAACAGAGGAATAATACAAAATTAACTTTCTGTAATAATTGGCAAAACCCAAAAACCGCGGCATCCCAGGGTACGACTCGCTCTCGGCCTCCACAACGTTCACCCAGAGTGCCGTCAGGGAAATGTAGCGTCCGTGGCCGAATGCACTTGTCCATGTGTCCGTGGTTATGTGGACCTTCCAAGTAACTGTGTTGGTCAGAGCACGTGTGATGTTACAGGACACATGTTGGTGTAAGGCGGGCACAGCACACCCTGAAAAATAGTGGCAACTAGGACTGTGTAACGCAGGACAGTTGCCGACATCAGGCTGCGGAAGGCCTCAATGTCCAGAAGCCTAAATTCCAACATTTCCAGGGCCAGTAATTTGGAAAGCTGCCCTTATAGTGCTATAGCCTGTCGTGGGTGGGTGAATATTTTTGCTTGCGTTCAAATAACTGTGTTTATGGACATTTGGATGCTGCGCTGGGACAGGGAAGTGGATGTTGTTGCTGATGGATCATGTGAAGATCCAGGTGCAGGGCGAGGGGCATCCGGGCCTGCGCCTTTGACAGGGGATTGGCCAGCAGTGCGTAACACAGGGGAAGAGGAGGCAGTGGTGTGACCCGCAGACCCATATTGTCGACCCAGGCGTTCGGCCCACTTGTTAGGGTGCTTGGATGCCATTTGACAGATCATGCTGGTGGTGGTGAGGTTACTAGTGTTCACGCCCCGGCTCATTTTGGTACGGCACAGGTTGCAAACTATCACTCTTTTGTCATCTGCACTTTCCTCAAAAAAACGCCATACTGCGGAACACCTATCACTTGGCAAGGGAGATTTCCGCAAGGGGGTGCTCCATGGAACAGTTGCCGGCCTTTTTGGTGTGGCCTGCTTTCTCCCTTTTGCTACCCCACTGCCTCTTCCAGCCTGTTGCAGTGCTGCAGATCCCTCCCCCTCTGTACTGCTGTCCTCACTCGGCTTTCCACCTTCCCAGGTTGGGCCAGTGATTTCATCATCCACCACCTCCTCTTCCATTTCCTCACTTTGCTCATCCTCCTGACCTGTTGACCTAACCACAACCTCAGTGATTGACAACTGTGTCTCATCCTCTTCATCAACCTCTTTAGACATTAATTGCCGTTGACTTATTGGCAACTGTGTCTCATCATCACCCACCTCATTAAACAGTAATTGCCGTTCCTCACCGTCATCTTCTTGTGACTGTGGATGCTCAAGAGTTTGGGATCACTTGTTTGCCAGACTCTCCATGGTGGGAGGAAGGAGGATCAGGGTGAGGATTGTGTTCAGCAGACTCTTGGCTACTGAGACTGGACTTGGTGGAAGACAGGGTGGTGCTTAACCAACTGGAAGCATTATTTGCTGCAATCCAACCGACCACCTCGTCGCACTGGTCTGACTTCAAGAGTGGTGTCCTGCGCCGCCCTGCAAACTGGGACTTGAAGCTAGGTATCGTGGATGATTGTTTTTCTTGTGCTCTGGCAGCAGGCACACTTTCAAAGCGCCCAGGGCCACGGCCTCCGTGTGCACCATCAGCATCACGGCCAGTGGCGTACCGCCCATAGAGGCAGACCACGCCACTGCTATGGGGCCCGCGGCACTGGGGGGCCCGTAGCGCAGAGAAGGCCCCGCCCACACTATTTGGCCCCGCCCACTCATGACCTGCAGCCGGCTATGCGGCTGCTTTTCTCCCCAGCCCCAACGTCATCAACTCATCTTATCTTCCGCAATCGCCCTTGACGCACAGACCCCCCCCTTGACCTGAGACTGATCCTGACCTCAGTGTCTCAGATGTGACCTGACCTCCTCCTGACCCGGACCGTCTGCCGGGCCCGGAATCAGGATCAAACAAGCCTGCATGTGGCGCTCGAGCCGCTGGCCAATCAGCACAAGGCAACTCTCTGTTGAGGTAGCTGCTGATTGGCCAGTGGCGCAAGGGGGCGGGCGGGAGAATCTGCTCGAACTTCGCCGTCGGCCGTCACCAGAGTCAGTGCCTGCCCTGAGCTGAGGAGAGATTGAGAGACGAGCTGACTGAGCCAGAGGGAGGATTCGAGGAAGATTCTAAAGTGAGTGTCGTGACTGAGCAGTGTGCACCGGCTGTGTCCCTGGCTGGCTGGCCTGAAGTAAGTCACAGTCTGGGCCCCTCTATGTTTGGGGGTCTCCTCTGGCTCTGCTCCGCCTCCTTCCCTTTCATCCTGTGTCCAGGCACTGGGCCGGGTGGGCCCCCTCTATGTATGGTGGGGCCGTGGGGGTCTTTTTTGGCTCTACTCCTCCTTCTCTTGCATCCTCTGTCCAGGGACTCCAGGCACTGGGCCCCTCTATGTTTGGGGGTCTCCTCTGGCTCCGCTCCCCTCCTTTCCTTGCATCCTATGTCCAGGCACTGGGCCCCTCTATGTTTGGGGGTCTCCTCTGGCTCCGCTCCTTTTCTTGCATCCTCTGTCCAGGCACTGGACCCCTCTATGTTTGGGGCCCCCAAACATAGAGGGGCCCAGTGCCTGGACAGAGGATGCAAGTAAAGGAGCTGAGCCAGAGGAGACCCCCATACATAGAGGGGCCCAGTGCCTGGACAGATGATGCAAGAAAAGGAGCGGAGCCAGAGGAGACCCCCAAACATAGAGGGGTCCAGTGCCTGGACAGAGGATGCAAGGGAAGGAGCGGAACCAGAGGAGACCCCCAAACATAGAGGGGCCCAGTGCCTGGACAGAGGATGCAAGGAAAGGAGCGGAGCCAGAGGAGACCCCCAAATTGGCCCCTCTATGTTTGGGGCCCAGTGCCTGGACAGAGGATGCAAGAAAAGGAGCGGAGCCAGAGGAGACCCCCAAATTGGCCCCTCTATGTTTGGGGGTTCTTCTCTGGTTCCGCTCCTTCCCTTGCATCCTCTGTCCAGGCACTGGACCCCTCTATGTTTGGGGGTCTCCCCTGGCTCCGCTCCTTTTCTTGCATCCTCTGTCCAGTCACTGGGCCCCAAACATAGAGGGGCCAATTTGGGGGTCTCCTCTGGCTCCGTTACTTTCCTTGCATCCTCTGTCCAGGCACTGGGCCCCTCTGTTTGGGGGTCTCCTCTGGTTCCGCTCCTTCCCTTGCATCCTCTGTCCAGGCACTGGGCCCCTCTATGTTTGGGGGTCTCCCCTGGCTCCGCTCCTTCCCTTGCATCCTCTGTCCAGGCACTGGGCCCCTCTATGTTTGGGGGTCTCCTATGGCTCGCTCCCTCCTATCATCCTCAGACTTGATGTAAAGTGTCATCCTTTCACTTCTTGAGATTGTTTTCTGTGTTTGTAGCCTGGGCCTAACAGTTTCTGTAGGTCATGTATACATTTATTTAATGGGGGTGTGGCATGGGAGGAGCCAGGTCAGGAAGTGGGAGGGGTCATGATGGTGGTGGGCGGGGTTAAGGGGCCCAATTCAGATTTTTGCTATGGGGCCCAGTGATTTCTATGTACGCCCCTGATCACGGCCACTTCACCGTCTCTTACTGCTCACCTTATTTATATTAAATGTTATATATGCTTAAAAGTATGTCACACGTACAGTAGTGTAAGATTTGGAAGTGTATGCGCAAACAAATTTAAAAAGGTATTTGGGATGTGGAAACATTACACAGGAGATATCACGCAGATAATGTCAATGCTGTCACCAGCGGCTAATAAAAATTTACAGGGAACTGTATTTGGGATGAGGAAACGTTATAATGTCACTGTCCGCAGCGTCTACAGAAAAAGAACACTGTATGTCACAGATAATTTTTTTAAGCGCACACGTTACACTGCAGATGGGGCGCTGGTAATGTCACTGTCCGCAGCAGATACCGTCTACGTAAAAGGCACACTGGATGTCACAGATATTTTTGGGATGCGCACATTTTACACAGGAGATGTGGTGCAGCTAATGTCGATGTCTGCAGCGGCCTAATTATTGCAAGCTATTTAGCACAGGATGCACTAAAAATAGATTGCTGCCACACCTTAAAAGGACTTTTGGGTCTGTAAAGTTTTAGCTTTTTAGCGCAGTTTGCGATCAAAATAGATATTGCTCCTGCCACACACAATAGTCCTTAAAAGGACTTTTAGGTCTGTAAGGTTTTAGCAATTTAGCGCAGGTTGCGCTAAAAATATATATTGCTGCTGCCACACACAATAGTCCTTAAAAGGAATTTTGGGTCTCTAAAAAGCTTTTCTAATAAAAATATTCCTATATCACTCCCTACACTGTCTGTCCCTTCCTGAGCAAAGCTCTCCCTGACTAAGACTGAGCCGAACCCGATGACGCCTTCCGGCCAGCCAATCACTGTAATGCCAGTAAACAACATGACAACTGCATTACAGTGAGGGTAGCACTTACCAGCAAGTTTTTTGGTTGCGTAGCAGCCAAGAAACGTGCGGGAAGGAGACTCGAGCATTGCGCTCGAGCACATGCGGTATTTGGCCGAATACCGCCATGTGCTGAGCATCGAGATGCTCGAGCCAAACTGGTGTTTGGCTGAGCATGCTCGATCAACGGTAATCAGAGACCATATGTCAACATACTGTTGGTTCAAAATTTTTGTTTTGGTCTCAATGGCCAAATGCGCTCCCAGGGAGGAGAGCCCGTAAAATAGTGATTCTACCCCCCCAGATTTAATTGAGATAACAACACCTTAAGGCAGGCATGTCCAAACTGCGGCCCTCCAGCTGTTGCAAAACTACAACTCCCAGCATGCCTGGATAGCTTACAGCTAGTAGGGCATGTTGGGAGTTGTAGTTTTGCAACAGCTGGAGGGCCGCAGTTTGGACATGCCTGCCTTAAGGGCTGGGACTAACTGTTGACCCATAGAAGCCGAACCCGAGACCCCTGTGAAATTACATTCACCACCAGACAAAGCAGACGGAGGCTCCCTGGAACAACTGGAGGATCTGGCTCCTGGACCATGCTGACCCAACTGGCCCCGTGGGATGACGGTCTGGCCGAATGTCTAGGCTCCCGCCTGTGATGTGAATGGGACCTGCCAGATCTGGCACTGCAGGAACTGACATCCAAAGAAGAAGGCGACTGCCTGCGTGAGGACCTGGAGCGGACATCTCTGTGATTCCGCCGCGAGGATCATAAACGGTGACGGGAAGAGCTATGTTGATGAAATCACGATCATGCGCCTGCCGTGGCGGTCAGAGAAACAACCAGGGGTGGTGGAGCATGGGTTCATGCGCAGGGCGGCAGAATGCCCTGCTGACTCTAGGGGAGTGGGCATGGCAGGAGAATCTGGCTGCTGCAAACCTGCAGACATGTGCAGGAAATCATCAT
Source organism: Bufo gargarizans (assembly GCF_014858855.1). Classification (NCBI taxonomy): domain Eukaryota; kingdom Metazoa; phylum Chordata; class Amphibia; order Anura; family Bufonidae; genus Bufo; species Bufo gargarizans. The sequence continues at coordinate 146,891,092 of NC_058086.1, forward strand.
GAGCCTGACTGGGGCTGGGAGGGGAGTTAAAGGGGGGTGGGGTTTAAACCTGACACATTGGTGGCGAGTGCAGGATCCCCAGCAGTCTGCAAAGAAGCAGCCAAGGGGGCAGGAGGCTCCCAAGCAAAGGAGGGGGCTGTGGGATTATTGCCCATGGCTTGTGTGAGGGCAGGGGGATACTTGGTGCCCGGGCTGAGCACAGCAGAGCGCGGAGGAGCGGGAGCGCATGAGGCGGGGGCTGGGCCACAGAACGCACGGTCAGAAGGTCAGCAGAGCTCCCGGCAGGCGTGCTGGATACAGTGCCACACCGCTTCTTAGAATGGGATACATTAGGGATGGAGGAAGAGGGGAGACTAGGGTTCAGGCGACAGGGTGAGCAGGTTCGCCGTGCGGTCTGCCGGCCACCAACAGATGAAGAAGCTGGTTGAGCAGAAAGGGGCTCCTGCAACCCAGCCAGCAAGCGGGACAAGAATCCAGGTCTTTCCGCTTGAAGCCTGACAGAAATGGCAGCAAATACAGCCCTCTCGTCGGCCATACCTACAGCAGTGAAAAAGCTTCTCCGCTTCTCTATGTCTTCTGCTTTGTGAGGACAGACTAGCTAAGGAGGAATATGGCTTCTCCTAGGTCTCTGGACTTGACTCTCAGATAGGCTCTCAGGGAATTATTTTGTCCTGGAACTCTGGAGGTTGTCTGCCTTCTTGTCATGCAGCTGAGAGTGCAAGGCTCAGACTGGGAATATGATCAATGTCTCAGCCGAGACAATATCCTGGCTTTCTTCCCTAGGGGAAGTCCCAGGGGAACTCCTGAACTCTATCACACAGCCTTCCCCAACAGGGGTGGCTGGCACACAGACTCTAACTTCCTTCTCCTCCCATGCTGCAGGATGTGGAAACAGTCCACACTTCCACAGAGGGGGAGCTAAGCTGTAATGAACCATTACAGCCTAGATATGCTAAACTAGGCCTAATACCTTACCAACGCATTACTGTCACCTGTTGGTGAACATGGAAAATTGCAAGCAAAATGGAATTTAACATAGTTTTTAATGCACAGTTGTAAAGACATGAGCAAAATCATATCAAATGACAATGTACAGGATCTTAGAATATAGTAGTAGGGTAGAGGCGTACAGTAACACAACTCTGGGGTGTTACACAACCATCTTAAAAAGGCCACAGGAGGGGAGTGACCAGAAACACATGCAAAGCAGCAGCAGTAACTGTGCACATAAACAACCCTGCTGTCACGGAAGGTGTACAGAAAACAAGAAAACACACAATGAATATATGACTGACTGGATCCAAAACTAAGGAACAAAAAGGGAGAGCCCTGCATCAGACCTGACTCTCTCCCTTACTGCTCAGCCTATGCGAAAATCCCAATGGTAGATGATCGCATATCCTCGTACCTCGACTGTATAACACCTGAACACCCTATAATAGTGAGGGGACACGACCACCGGCTCCCTACACTAGATACGGAGGGAGTCAGGGTCACCTGGGATCCAGCAAACAGAAAAACACAAATGAATGAACAAAACTTAACTTGTAGAAGACTCAGAAGTAGGATCAGCATGCACAGACTCCAGGAAGTAATATAAACCGCAAACTGATGCACTATGGGGAGGGATTTAAAGGGATGCAATCAGTGCAACTACATGACAGCTGAGAGAGGCTAAAGAGATGAGAAAATGAAAGCAAAACAAAGGAACCTCAAGGAGGAGGTTCTGAAAGGCATCTGTCAGAGCTTCTCAGGTGTCTGGTGGTGACACCTGCGGGCTAAACCATTACGCAGCCCTGCAGGAAGACATGAATTGTTTAATCCCTGAGCTACCAACCAGTCTCTGCAGTCAAAAACAACATCGCTATGCGCTGGGTCATTCAAGCCCTGCCTTAGATATGTCCCAAACTCCTCCCCGAGCACCCACTTCTTGGCAGAGCTTACCTAAAACCCACATATTTTTGAGCCATGACAATGTCAATTTGCCAAGATTGTCTCTTGAAATTTTGGACAATCCTGGTAAATTTGAGACTGTTGGCAACTATAGGATAACAATTATGAAACTGGTATTCTCTATGCTAGAAATATTGTAGAATCCTTTAAAATAGCTATTGTCTTTCAAGACTTTTGGTGTGAATATGAGCATAACGCCTTTAAACCAAAGCCACCAGATACAGAGAGCATTTTACTGCACATAATCACATTTGGCTGACTGGTAAGATGGTGTTTTTAGTGATGATGGAAAATTCTAAGTATACAGTGACTGTATGGAGAGCGCATGGTGCATGCCTCCGCTGTTTTCAAGCCCTGACATTCCTTGTGCTAGGCCCAGGTGCAGGCTGACTGTGCCCTCCTTATGCACATTACAGCCCACCTCAGAGATAGACCTGTCACAGAGACAAGGTGCCTTTTGTCCTGTCCTGGCCAAAATGAGCCGCAGATTAAAAAGCTCTCCCAAAACATAACTCATCTGTTTATTGCTACAAAACTGGAAGCCTTTCATTGTGAGCCCACAGACAAATTTAAAGTTACTTTCTCCATCTTTGATCATTTAACTCAGATATTAAGAGGCACACATTTACTAGTTCTTATATACAGACAATGGTTCTGTGTATATTTTAAGGCGTCTTAAGTTTTTAAGGTACAGAACCAGTCAAAAGTTTGGACATGTCCTTTCATGATTTTCCTTCATTTTTTTTTTTCTTTCATCATTGAAGTTTCATACTGAAGACATGAAAATGATAAATGAACACATAGTAAACAATGTACTGTAGTTTTAACCAAACCAGAAGATATTTTATATTCTTCAAAGTAGCCCCCTTTTGCTTTGATGACCGTTTTGCACACTCTTGGCATTCTCTCAATCAGCTTGATAACCTAGAATGGTTTTCAGTTAAAGGGGTGGTCCAGGTTGAGAGCTGATTAGGACCTGTAAAATGGCTAAGGCAGCACAAAAGCCAATCCATTAGTCCCTCCGCTTAGCAGTGTAAAAAAATATATAAACAAACATGAAATGCTACGATGCTAATATCAGAGGGCCCATCTGGGAGAAAATGGGGATATGTCTGGGTTCAGCTCTGAACCCTGAGAACCCCTTTAACAGGTACGTGTTGTCAAGAGTTAATTTGTGGAATTTCTTGTGTTCATAATGTGTTTGATACCGTCAGTTGTGTTGTTTAGATGTAGGATTTGCACATAGTTCCATAGAGTGTTTAGCCCTATTCTAATCCACATTATGGCAAGAGCCACTCAACTAAGTAAAGAGAAACAACGGTCCAAAAAAAGTGAGATGTATATATATTCTAGACTGCCATGCTTCCCTGAGCATGGCATACTTTAACTATGAATATTGCACCCCCCCCCCCCTCCCTGTAGTTGGCCAGCTAAGACCTGTCCTAGGTTGCCAATATAGCTTGTATGTTTATACAGCTAGACCTGCCAATAACCTTAATACAGTTCCTATGTTTGTGTGTTAAAGACAAAAGCAGAGTTATGTTTTGGATGTCACACACAGCAGGAGTTTTGACAAATCACAGCCAGCCTCACTCAAAGCCTGTGTGGAAAATTTCCCTAGCAGGGGCTGCTAGAATCATTGCATCAGAGGAGAGGAGCTGAACAGACATTCAATCCACTAAGGCCTCGTTCACACTTCAGTGTTTGGTCAGTGATTTCCATCAGTGATTTGTGAGCCAAAACCAGGTGCAACTCTAAAGTAGCAGATCTTTCCCTTCTACCTCATGTCTGTGGAGGCTCCACTTCTGGTTTTGGCTCACAAATCACTGATGGAAATCCCTGACCAAACACTGAAGTGTGAACGAGGCCTAAGAGCTGTGTTTTATGGAAGCAGAGAGGCCAAAATAGGTATTTTGAACAATTATATAATGTTCCTATTGTTAATGTAATGGTTAGAACTGTATACTAAACCAGTTATATGTGTGTTTACTTACAGTTCCACCAATTGCAAACTGACAAATTTCACAATCCAAATTCAAATTCCATATTACAATCCAAATTGCATACAATTATACCAGATCATACTCAACCAATCTGAAAATAGTTACTGCTAACTGCATACTGCAAATTGCGACCAAATTCAGCAAGTAGAACTATTAGTTAGACCTCAGATATACCTTTATTAGTAGAACTATTAGTTAGACCTCAGAGATCATAAAGTGCTTAAATAACTTGAAGTGAGAGTACAGATACTGAAGAAAGAAATACACTACGTGCAGAATTATTAGGCAAATGAGTATTTTGACCACATCATCCTCTTTATGCATGGTGTCTTACTCCAAGCTGTATAGGCTCGAAAGCCTACTACCAATTAAGCATATTAGGTGATGTGCATCTCTGTAATGAGAAGGGGTGTGGTCTAATGACATCAACACCCTATATCAGGTGTGCATAATTATTAGGCAACTTCCTTTCCTTTGGCAAAATGGGTCAAAAGAAGGACTTGACAGGCTCAGAAAAGTCAAAAATAGTGAGATATCTTGCAGAGGGATGCAGCACTCTTAAAATTGCAAAGCTTCTGAAGCGTGATCATCGAACAATCAAGCGTTTCATTCAAAATAGTCAACAGGGTCGCAAGAAGCGTGTGGAAAAACCAAGGCGCAAAATAACTGCCCATGAACTGAGAAAAGTCAAGCGTGCAGCTGCCAAGATGCCACCAGTTTGACCATATTTCAGAGCTGCAACATCACTGGAGTGCCCAAAAGCACAAGGTGTGCAATACTCAGAGACATGGCCAAGGTAAGAAAGGCTGAAAGACGACCACCACTGAACAAGACCCACAAGCTGAAACGTCAAGACTGGGCCAAGAAATATCTCAAGACTGATTTTTCTAAGGTTTTATGGACTGATGAAATGAGAGTGAGTCTTGATGGGCCAGATGGCTGGATTGGTAAAGGGCAGAGAGCTCCAGTCCGACTCAGACGCCAGCAAGGTGGAGGTGGAGTACTGGTTTGGGCTGGTATCATCAAAGATGAGCTTGTGGGGCCTTTTTGGGTTGAGGATGGAGTCAAGCTCAACTCCCAGTCCTACTGCCAGTTTCTGGAAGACACCTTCTTCAAGCAGTGGTACAGGAAGAAGTCTGCAAGGTAAGAAAAACATGATTTTCATGCAGGACAATGCTCCATCACACGCGTCCAAGTACTCCACAACGTGGTTGGCAAGAAAGGGTATAAAAGAAGAAAAACTAATGACATGGCCTCCTTGTTCACCTGATCTGAACCCCATTGAGAACCTGTGGTCCATCATCAAATGTGAGATTTACAAGGAGGGAAAACAGTCCACCTCTCTGAACAGTGTCTGGGAGGCTGTGGTTGCTGCTGCACGCAATGTTGATGGGGAACAGATCAAAACACTGACAGAATCCATGGATGGCAGGCTTTTGAGTGTCCTTGCAAAGAAAGGTGGCTATATTGGTCACTGATTTGTTTTTGTTTTGTTTTTGAATGTCAGAAATGTATATTTGTGAATGTTGAGATGTTATATTGGTTTCACTGGTAAAAATAAATAATTTAAATGGGTATATATTTGTTTTTTGTTAAGTTGCCTAATAATTATGTACAGTAATAGTCACCTGCACACACAGATATCCCCCTAAAATAGCTAAAACTAAAAACAAACTAAAAACTACTTCCAAAAATATTCAGCTTTGATATTAATGAGTTTTTTGGGTTCATTGAGAACATGGTTGTTGTTCAATAATAAAATTAATCCTCAAAAATACAACTTGCCTAATAATTCTGCACTCCCTGTATATCCACCATTTTATGTTGAATGACAAGATTGAACAGTTGAACCACCATCTTATGCATACCGCCATTTTATGAATTTTTTGTACATGGACTATCTGCTGCGGAGGCCGCAGTGTTATATATGAAAAAAAGTTAAAGTTAATAAAGATATTATTTCAAGCATTTGGTGTGCTCGGCGCTAGAGGAATTACAGAGTAACTGTCTGGTTAGACTAAAAGTCTGAGATATCAGAATTCTTGTAATGTCACAGTGCAAAAGGCACTTCATAGTGCTGCGCCTGCCATAGTGGAACTATAACCCTCAGAGGGTGAAGTGATAGCGCTCCTCAACTTGCAGAAAAAAGAGCGCATTAGAGCAGTGGAGCGCCAGCATATACCGCCACGCAGCAACTGTTCTCTGAGTGAGCAAACAAAGACACCTGAGCGGAGCTACCATAGAGGCCAGAGAACGTGTGCATTAGTCAAACTGCAGCCGACTCTTAAAGTGGCAGAACGGCAAAGGCAAAATAGTCAGAGAAAGAGCGCCAACCCTCCTGCGATCCCTAGACAGAGAAAGAGACGCCGGGTGGGAGTCCAAAGTCTAGAACTAGAGTGTCCGCACCGCTATCCACGAAGAGGCCACGTCCTGCAGCCAGCTAGATTCCCACCACTAGGCCCAAAGCCTGCATTAGCATATCCAAGCCAGCGCATCGCACGTCAGCACAAAGCATCACAAGTCTGCACAGAGCATTGCAAGTCATCGCAGAGCATTGCAAGTCTGCACAGAGCATCGCAAGTCAGCGCAGAGCATTGCAAGTAATCACAGAGCATCGCAAGTCATCGCAGAGCATCGCAAGTCAGCGCAGAGCATCGCATCACAGCAAGAAAAGACACGTCTCCTTTATTACTTATCATTGCACATACAGGTCCTTCTAAAAAAAATTAGCCCATTTCCTGCACACGCCTGTACACGGTGGCTCTGGATGTTTCTACTCCAGACTCAGTCCACTGCTTCCGCAGGTCCCCCAATTAGTTTAAATTTCATTGGTGGCCAGTGCGGCCCCCCCTCCCTCCCTCTATTGTATTAATAACATTGGTGGCCAGTGTGCGCCCCCCCCCGGCCCCCCCTTCCTCCCTCTATTGTATTAATAGTTGGTGGCACAGTGTGCGCCCCCCGCCCCCCCCTTCCTCCCTCTATTGTATTAATACGTTGGCGGCACAGTGTGCGGCCTCCCCCGGCCCCCCCTCCCTCCCTCTATTGCATTAATTACATTGGTGGCCAGTGTGCGGCCTCCCCTCTCCCCCCCCCCCGATCATTGGTGGCAGCGGAGTTCCGATCGGAGTCCCAGTTTAATCGCTGGGGCTCCGATCGGTAACCATGGCAACCAGGACGCTACTGCCGTCCTGGTTGCCATGGTTACTTAGCAATAGTAGAAGCATCATACTTACCTGCTGGCTGCTGTGATGTCTGTGTCCGGCCGGGAGCTCCTCCTACTGGTAAGTGACAGATCATTAAGCAATGCGCCGCACAGACCTGTCACTTACCAGTAGGAGGAGCTCCCGGCCGGACACAGACATCGCTGCAGCCAGCAGGTAAGTATGATGCTTCTACTATTGCTAAGTAACCATGGCAACCAGGACTGCTGTGCCACCAATGTTATTAATGCAACAGAGGGAGGGGGGGGGGGGCTGGGGGAGGCCGCACACTGTGCCACCAACGTATTAATACAATAGAGGGAGGAAGGGGGGGGTCGGGGAGGGGGCGCACACTGGCCACCAATGTTATTAATGCAATAGAGGGAGGGAGGGGGGGCCGCACTGGCCACCAATGATATTCAAACTGGGGAGGGGGGTCTGCGCCCTGCTGCCTGGCAGCCCTGATCTCTTACAGGGGGCTATGATACGGCACCTGAGGGGTTAATTGTGCTGATCACGGCCCCCTGTGAAAGATCAGGGGCTGCCAGGCAGCAGGGGGCAGTCATGTACACAGTTTGTAGTATATTCTAACTAGAAGCGTTCCGCCTCTGTGTTAGAATATACTGTCGGATATGAGTTTTCACGCTGTAACTCAAATCCGATGGTATATTCTAACATAGAGGCGTTCCCATGGTGATGGGGACGCTTCAAGTTAAAATATACCATTGGATTGGAGAAAACTCAGATCTGATGGTAAAAAAGGGACTCCTGACTTTACATTGAAAGTCAATGGGGACGGATCCGTTTGCAATTGCACCATATTGTGTCAACGTCAAACGGATCCGTCCCTATTGACTTGCATTGTAATTCAGGACGGATCCGTTTGGCTCCGCACGGCCAGGCGCACACCAAAACAACTTTTTTTTCATGTACGTGGATCCTCCAAAAATCAAGGAAGACCCACGGATGAAAAAACGGTCACGGATCACGGCCCAACGGAACCCCGTTTTGCGGACAGTGAAAAAATACTGTCATGTGCATACTGTCACGTGTCTACCACTCAAAGAAACCAGATAAGATTAGAGTGGTAAGCAGAAAAGAAGAACCCCTCAAATTCATGTTTAAGTCCTACTACTGAGAACATAGAATTATAGGTAATTTGGGTGGGAGTGTAGCTGGCCAGCTAAGACCTTTCCTAGGTTGCTAACATAGCTTATATGTTTATACAGCTAGAACTGCCAATAACCTTAATACAGTTGCTATATTTGTGTGTTAAAGATAAAAGCAGAGTTATTTACAGTAACTTCATGTTTGGATGTCAGATAACTGTTATATATATTGTGTTCACAGAAGCAGAAAAAATAATATGCCTTTAAGATTCATTATACGGATGTGAGGTAAGTTCAATGACACAGCAGAAACAACAAAAAGCATAACTGTTGTTGCTAGGCAGGAGTCTAGACCAATCACAGCCAGCCTCACACATAGCAGGAGTCTAGGCCAATCACAGCCAGCCTCACACACAGCCTGTGTGGGAAATTCTGTAGCAGGAGCTGCTAGAAATTTTTATTTACCAGAGAGAGAAGCTGAACAGACATTCACTCCACTAAGAGCTGTGTTTTATGGAAGCAGAAAGGCCAAAATAGGTATTTAAAACAGTGATATAATGTTCCTACTGTTAATATAGTGATTAGAACTGTATACTGAACCAGTTATATGTGTGTTTACTTACAGTTCCACCAATTGCAAACAACAAATTTCACAATCCAAATTCAAATTCCATATTGCAATCCAAATTGCATATAACCATACCAGATCATAGTCAACCAATCTGCAAATAGTTACTGCTAACTGCATATTGCAAATTGCGACCAAATTCAGTAAGTGAACTATTATTTAGACCTCAGATATACCTCTCAGAGAGATCATCAAGTGCTTAACCACCTCCGGACCGCCTAACGCGCCGATGCGTCCGGAAGGTGGTTGCTTTTCTCCTCCTGGACGCATCGGCGCGTCATCTCGCGAGACGCGAGATTTCCTGTGAACGCGCGCACACAGGCGCGCGCGCTCACAGGAACGGAAGGTAAGCGAGTGGATCTCCAGCCTGCCAGCGGCGATCGCTCGCTGGCAGGCTGGAGATCCGAATTTTTTAACCCCTAACAGGTATATTAGACGCTGTTTTCATAACAGCGTCTAATATACCTCCTACCTGGTCCTCTGGTGGTCCCTTTTGTTAGGATCGACCACCAGAGGACTCAGGTAGGTCAGTACAGTCCCACCAAACACCACACTACACTACACTACACCCCCCCCCCCCCCGGTCACTTATTAACCCCTTATAAACCCCTGATCACCCCATATAAACTCCCTGATCACCCCCCTGTCATTGATCACCGCCCTGTCATTGATCACCCCCCTGTCAGGCTCCGTTCAGACGTCCGCATGATTTTTACGGATCCGATCCATGTATCCATGGATCCGTAAAAATCATGCGGACGTCTGAATGGAGCCTTACAGGGGGGTGATCAATGACAGGCGGGTGATCACCCATATACACTCCCTGATCACCCCCTGTCATTGATCACCGCCCTGTCAGGCTCCATTCAGACGTCCGCATGATTTTTACGGATCCGATCCATGTATCCATGGATCCGTAAAAATCATGCGGACGTCTGAATGGAGCCTTACAGGGGGGTGATCACCCATATACACTCCCTGATCACCCCCTGTCATTGATCACCCCCCTGTCAGGCTCCATTCAGACGTCCGCATGATTTTTACGGATCCGATCCATGGATCCATGGATCCGTAAAAATCATGCGGACGTCTGAATGGAGCCTTACAGGGGGGGTGATCAGTGACAGGGGGGTGATTACCCTGATCACCCCCTGTCATTGATAACCCCCCTGTAAGGCTCCATTCAGACGTCCGCATGCGTTCTGTGGATCCGATCCATGTATCCATGGATCCGTAAAAAATCATGCGGATGTCTGAATGGAGCCTTACAGGGGGGGTGATCAGTGACAGGGGGGTGATCACCCTGATTACCCTGATCACCCCCTGTCATTGATAACCCCCCTGTAAGGCTCCATTCAGACGTCCGCATGCGTTTTGTGGATCCGATCCATGTATCCATGGATCCGTAAAAAATCATGCGGATGTCTGAATGGAGCCTTACAGGGGGGGTGATCAGTGACAGGGGGGTGATCACCCTGATTACCCTGATCACCCCCTGTCATTGATAACCCCCCTGTAAGGCTCCATTCAGACGTCTGCATGCGTTCTGTGGATCCGATCCATGTATCCATGGATCCGTAAAAAATCATGCGGATGTCTGAATGGAGCCTTACAGGGGGGGTGATCAGTGACAGGGGGGTGATCACCCTGATTACCCTGATCACCCCCTGTCATTGATAACCCCCCTGTAAGGCTCCATTCAGACGTCCGCATGCGTTCTGTGGATCCGATCCATGTATCCATGGATCCGTAAAAAATCATGCGGATGTCTGAATGGAGCCTTACAGGGGGGTGATCAGTGACAGGGGGGTGATCACCCTGATTACCCTGATCACCCCCTGTCATTGATAACCCCCCTGTAAGGCTCCATTCAGACGTCCGCATGCGTTCTGTGGATCCGATCCATGTATCCATGGATCCGTAAAAAATCATGCGGATGTCTGAATGGAGCCTTACAGGGGGGGTGATCAGTGACAGGGGGGTGATCACCCTGATTACCCTGATCACCCCCTGTCATTGATAACCCCCCTGTAAGGCTCCATTCAGACGTCCGCATGCGTTCTGTGGATCCGATCCATGTATCCATGGATCCGTAAAAATCATGCGGACGTCTGAATGGAGCCTTACAGGGGGGGTGATCAGTGACAGGGGGGTGATTACCCTGATCACCCCCTGTCATTGATAACCCCCCTGTAAGGCTCCATTCAGACGTCCGCATGCGTTTTGTGGATCCGATCCATGTATCCATGGATCCGTAAAAAAATCATGCGGATGTCTGAATGGAGCCTTACAGGGGGGGGTGATCAATGACAGGGGGTGATCAGGGAGTCTATATGGGTGATCACCCCCCTGTCATTGATCACCCCCCTGTCATTGATCACTCCCCCCCTGGTAAGGCTCCATTCAGCCATTTTTTTTGGCACAAGTTAGCGGAAATTTTTTGTTTGTTTTTGTTTTCGTTTTTTCTTACAAAGTCTCATATTCCACTAACTTGTGTCAAAAAATAAAATCTCACATGGACGCACCATACCCCTCACGGAATCCAAATGCGTAAACATTTTTAGACATTTATATTCCAGACTTCTCACGCTTTAGGGCCCCTAAAAAGCCAGGGCAGTATAAATACCCCACATGTGACCCCATTTCGGAAAGAAGACACCCCAAGGTATTCCGTGAGGGGCATATTGAGTCCATGAAAGATTGAAATTTTTGTCCTAAGTTAGCGGAAAGTGAGACTTTGTGAGAAAAAAAACAAAAAAAATCAATATCCGCTAACTTATGCAAAAAAAAAAAAAATTCTAGGAACTCGCCAGGCCCCTCATTGAATACCTCGGGGTGTCTTCTTTCCAAAGTGGGGTCACATGTGGGGTATTTATACTGCCCTGGCTTTTTAGCGGCCCGAAAGTGTGAGAAGAAGTCTGGGATCCAAATGTCTAAAAATGCCCTCCTAAAAGGAATTTTGGCCCCTTTGCGCATCTAGGCTGCAAAAAAGTGTCACACATCTGGTATCGCCGTACTCAGGAGAAGTTGGGGAATGTGTTTTGGGGTGTCATTTTACATATACCCATGCTGGGTGAGAAAAGTATCTTGGTCAAATGCCAACTTTGTATAAAAAAAATGGGAAAAGTTGTCTTTTGCCAAGATATTTCTCTCACCCAGCATGGGTATATGTAAAATGACCCCCCAAAACACATTCCCCAACTTCTCCTGAGTACGGCGATACCAGATGTGTGACACTTTTTTGCAGCCAAGGTGGGCAAAGGGGCACCTTTCGGATTTCGCAGGCCATTTTTTACACATTTTGATTTCAAGGTACTTCTTACACATTTGGGCCCCTAAATTGCCAGGGCAGTATAACTACGCCACAAGTGACCCCATTTTGGAAAGAAGACACCCCAAGGTATTCCGTGGGGGGCACGGCGAGTTCCTAGAATTTTTTATTTTTTGTCACAATTTAGCGGAAAATGATGATTTTTCTTTTTTTTTTCTTTTTTCCTTACAAAGTCTCATATTCCACTAACTTGCGACAAAAAATAAAAAATTCTAGGAACTCGCAGTGCCCCTCACGGAATACCTTGGGGTGTCTTCTTTCCAAAATGGGGTCACTTGTGGCGTAGTTATACTGCCCTGGCAATTTAGGGGCCCAAATGTGTGAGAAGTACTTTGCAATCAAAATGTGTAAAAAATGCCCTGCAAAATCCGAAAGGTGCACTTTGGAATATGTGCCCCTTTGCCCACCTTGGCAGCAAAAAAGTGTGACACATCTGGTATCGCCGTACTCAGGAGAAGTTGGGCAATGTGTTTTGGGGTGTCATTTTACATATACCCATGCTGGGTGAGAAAAATATCTTGGTCAAATGCCAACTTTGTATAAAAAAATTGGAAAAGTTGTCTTTTGCCAAGATATTTCTCTCACCCAGCATGGGTATATGTAAAATGACAGCCCAAAACACATTCCCCAACTTCTCCTGAGTACGGCGATACCAGATGTGTGACACTTTTTTGATGCCAAGGTGGGCAAAGGGGCACATATTCCAAAGTGCACCTTTCGGATTTCACCGGTCATTTTTTACAGATTTTGATTGCAAAGTACTTCTCACACATTTGGGCCCCTAAATTGCCAGGGCAGTATAACTACGCCACAAGTGACCCCATTTTGGAAAGAAGACACCCCATGGTATTCCGTGAGGGGCATGGCGAGTTCCTAGAATTTTTTATTTTTTGTCGCAAGTTAGTGGAATATGAGACTTTGTAAGGAAAAAAGAGAAAAAAAAAAAAAATCATCATTTTCCGCTAACTTGTGACAAAAAATAAAAAATTCTAGGAACTCGCAGTGCCCCTCACGGAATACCTTAGGGTGTCTTCTTTCCAAAATGGGGTCACTTGTGGCGTAGTTATACTGCCCTGGCAATTTAGGGGCCCAAATGTGTGAGAAGAACTTTGCAATCAAAATGTGTAAAAAATGCCCTGCAAAATCCGAAAGGTGCACTTTGGAATATGTGCCCCTTTGCCCACCTTGGCAGCAAAAAAGTGTGACACATCTGCTATCGCCGTACTCAGGAGAAGTTGGGCAATGTGTTTTGGGGTGTCATTTTACATATACCCATGCTGGGTGAGAAAAATATCTTGGTCAAATGCCAACTTTGTATAAAAAAATGGGAAAAGTTGTCTTTTGCCAAGATATTTCTCTCACCCAGCATGGGTATATGTAAAATGACACCCCAAAACACATTCCCCAACTTCTCCTGAGTACGGCGATACCACATGTGTGACACTTTTTTGCTGCCAAGGTGGGCAAAGGGGCGCATATTCCAAAGTGCACCTTTCGGATTTCACCGGTCATTTCTTACACATTTTGATTGCAAAGTTCTTCTCACACATTTGGGCCCCTAAATTGCCAGGGCAGTATAACTACGCCACAAGTGACCCCATTTTGGAAAGAAGACACCCCAAGGTATTCTGTGAGGGGCATGGTGAGTTCCTAGAATTTTTTATTTTTTGTCGCAAGTTAGTGGAATATGAGACTTTGTAAGAAAAAAAAAAAAAATAAAAAATCATCATCATTTTCCGCTAACTTGTGACAAAAAATAAAAAGTTCTATGAACTCACTATGCCCATCAGCGAATACCTTAGGGTGTCTACTTTCCGAAATGGGGTCATTTGTGGGGTTTTTCTACTGTTTGGGCATTGTAGAACCTCAGGAAACATGACAGGTGCTCAGAAAATCAGAGCCGTTTCAAAAAGCGGAAATTCACATTTTTGTACCATAGTTTGTAAATGCTATAACTTTTACCCAAACCATTTTTTTTTTGCCCAAACATTTTTTTTTTATCAAAGACATGTAGAACTATAAATTTAGCGAAAAATTTATATATGGATGTCGTTTTTTTTGCAAAATTTCACAGCTGAAAGTGAAAAATGTCATTTTTTTGCAAAAAAATCGTTACATTTTGATTAATAACAAAAAAAGTAAAAATGTCAGCAGCAATAAAATACCACCAAATGAAAGCTCCATTAGTGAGAAGAAAAGGAGGTAAAATTCATTTGGGTGGTAAGTTGCATGACCGAGCGATAAACGGTGAAAGTAGTGTAGTGCCGAAGTGTAAAAAGTGGCCTGGTCATGAAGGGGGTTTCACCTAGCGGGGCTGAAGTGGTTAAGTAACTTAAAGTGAGAGTACAAATACTAAAGAGAGAAATATATCTACCATTTTATGTTGAATGACAAGATTGAACAATTGTGATATATTTTCAACACGTGTTTTGTACATGGACTATCTGCTGTGGAGGCGGCAGTGTTATATATGAAGAAAAGTTCAATAAGTTATTTCAAGCATTTGGTGTACTCTTTAAACCTACTGTTTCCATAGAACGGCTCTAGAGGAATTACAGAGTAATTGACAATCTGGTTAGGCTACTTTCACACTCGCGTTTGGTGCAGATCCGTCATGGATTTGCACAAACGCATCCATTCAGATAATGCAACCACATGCATCCGTTCAGACCGGATCTGTTTGTATTATTTTTAGCATAGCCAAAACGGATCCGTCTTGAACATCATTGAAAGTCAATGGGGGACGGATCTGTTTTCTATTGTGCCAGATTGTGTCAGTAAAAACGGATCTGTCCCCATTGACTTACATTGTATGTCAGGACAGATCCATTTGGCTCAGTTTCGTCAGACAGACACCAAAACGCTGCAAGCACCGTTTAACCATCAAGGGCACCTCAACCAACATCTGGAAGGAGATCCCTCAACATCAGAGTGTGCCCTGAACAAATCCTGTGCCTTCCTTCCCATCACTGCAAGTTGACCCAGGGAGCATCTAACGAAGAGTAGAGACTATTCCTTGGTACACGTCCACTACATTATCCCCCACTCACATGCTCCTGCAGCCCAGTTGCTGCAAGAAGAAGAGAAATCCTTGGGCCAAGAAATACTGCATAGGGATTTATACTTTGTTGCAGGGGAACAATTAGACTGCGACCTCCTGGAGTAGTCTGTGTATGATTGACAGATGACCCACAGAGGTCAAGAGACACTGGTTCAGGGCACCAATGAGTCAGGTAAAATTGTAGTCAGCGCAAGCCAAGGTCAGAATAGGCAGAGTATGTGCAGCACTGTAAAGGGTCTATGGTCAGGGCAGGTGGCGAAGTGTCAATACACAGACACAGGTCAGGTCAGGCAGTGGTTACAATTAAGAAAATGGGCAGAGAGTTGGTACACGAGCAGACAATAGAAACAGCACACCCTTGCAGGATACTAGTAAGGGCTCTTTCACACTTGCGTTATTGTCTTCCGACATAGAGTTCTGTCGTCGGGGCTCTATGCCGATAGAATCCTGATCAGGATTATCCTAATGCATTCTGAATGGAGTGAAATCCGTTCAGGATGCATCAGGATGTCTTCAGTTCCGGAACGGAACGTTTTTTGGCCGGAAAAAAATACCGCAGCATGCTGCGCTTTTTGCTCCGGCCAAAAAAACTGAAGATTTGCCGCAAGGCCGGATCCGGAATGAATGCCCATTAAAAGGCATTGATCCGGATCCGGCCTTAAGCTAAACGTTGTTTCGGCACATTGCCGGATACGACGTTTAGCTTTTTTACAGTGGTTACCATGGCTGCCGGGACGCTAAAGTCCTGGCAGCCATGGTAAAGTGTAGCGGAGAGCGGGGGAGCAGCATACTTACCATCCGTGCAGCTCCCGGGGCGCTCCAGAGTGACGTCAGGGCGCCCCATGCGCATGGATGACGTGATCGCATGGCACGTCATCCATGCGCATGGGGCGCTCTGACGTCATTCTGGAGCGCCCCGGGAGCCGCACGGATGGTAATTATACCGCTCCCCCGCTCCTACTATGGCAACCAGGACTTTAATAGCGTCCTGGGTGCCATAGTAACACTGAAAGCATTTTGAAGACGGATCCGTCTTCAAATGCTTTCAGTAAACTTGCGTTTTTCCGGATCCGGCGTGTAATTCCGGCAAGTGGAGTACACGCCGGATCCGGACAACGCAAGTGTGAAAGAGCCCTTAGCTAGAAAGCCTATTGCTCAGGAACACTCCTACAGGGAAAGGTGTCTGAAGTACCCCAAGGTAACCAACCATAGGCTGAAGCAGATTAGGGTGTACTCACTGGTCCATTAAGAGCCAGAGGGAGCTCATTCACACCCTACAGTCAGAGGAGGAGAGGCCTTGCCGACAAGCAGGCCAAAGCCTGAATGGAGAGACAGAACAACTACTAGGAAGAGGAGAGCAGGAGGCAGGTCCGCACCCCTGGGATACAGGAACCTGGGACTGGTGAGTTGCGGGCCACTGTTGTAATACTTGCGGGCTGTCTTCCTGTCTTTCTTCCATTCACAGTTTTTCTGTACAAACTTTATAACTTAGAGCCATAGAAATGAGAAATATTGCTCATCCAAAATCTCCTTCAACTTGCCTCGAAACATCCACACTCGACAAAGCCTGCATGCTCATTTCACTAGGGAAAGTGGGATAAGCATAAGCAGGCTTGCTTTTGCCATTAGGCAAGATGAGAATCTCGCCTCAGGCAGCATCTTGTGCTGGCTTTGAAGGGGCGGCATCAACGCTGCCGATGGCCCCCCATTAGAGCTTTACTTTTCCCTTTATAAGATTCACTGCATCTTATAAAGGGAATACTAGTGAGCGCTTCCATTATGGAAGCGCTCAGTAGTATGCAGGAGGTAGGGGAGTGAAGCGCTGTGAGCGCTATACTTACCCCTCCTCCTGCTCGCTCTTCTCAGGACCCGTGCAGCTTGTCCTGGCTGCCTGCAGTGCCAAGACGTACAGAGTGCACTCTGACCTGACGCTGCAGGAAGTCGGGTGACTATAGTGCAGGTCCTGAGAAGAGAATGGGAGACGGACGGACCTGGAGAGGAGCAGCGGAGCAGGAGAGGTAAGTTAATTTATTTATTTTTAAGTCTGATCTGAGGTCTGATATGGGGGGGGGTCTCGAGGCCTGATATGGGGGGGGTCTGGAGGCCTGATATTGGGGGCCACAATGAGGCGTTATACTGTATGGGGGCAGCCACAAGGAGATGTTACACTGTATGGGGCAGCCACAAGGAGGCGTTATACTGTATGGGGGCAGCCAGGCAGCCACAAGGAGACATTATACTGTATGGGGACAGCCAGGCAGCCACAAGGAGACGTTAATTGTTATACTTTTATATGTAATTTTTCACCATTTCGGGTATCTGTAACTAGTCAATTGACTTCTAGTAACAACAAAAACATTACAGGGTTAATTCTCTACCAGAACGAGTGGTTTATAGTAGGGATGTCCCGATACCATTTTTTTTTTTTACCGAGTACAAGTACCAATACTCTTATTTAAGTACTCACCGATACCAATTACCGATACCAATTATAACAATTAAATAAATAACATTTATTTTGTGACCACTGCCCAACCAAAAGTCCAAAAAACAGCCCCCAGCCTCTGATCAGCCCCTCAGCCTCTCCCATTTATCAGCCCCCTCTGGTAACTCAACCCCCCTAGTATTAATCATTGGTTGCAGTGGCCACAGGGTACCCCCCCATCATTGGTAGCTGTGGGCAGTGCGCTCCCCCAGTATTAATCATTGGTGGCAGTGGCCACAGGGTCTCCCTCCCCCTCCCATCATTGGTGGCAGTGGGCAGCTCCGATCGGTTACCATGGCAGCCAGGAGTCATGCTACTGAAGTCCTGGTTGCCAGCCGAGCGCTCCTTCTTCTGTCTGTGCGGCGCATTGCTAATGCTTATAGCATTAGCAATGCGCCGCACAGACCTATGAGAAGAAGGAGCGCCCGGCGGCCACGGCGCACGTGAGTATAATGCTGCTCACTAACATACCATGGCAGCCAGGACTTCAATAGCATCCTGGCTGCCATGGTAACCGATCGAAGCCCCAGCATTACACTGCTGGGACTCCGATCGGAACTGCCCACTGCCACCAATGATGGGGGGACGACCCTGTGGCCTCCAATGATTAATACTGGGGAGGGAGGGGGGGGCGCACTGCCCACTGCCACCAATGCAGAGACTGAAGAACATTCCCGGCACCCGACCTCTGAGAGGACGCTGTGATCTGCCCAATTAACTCCTCAGGTGCCACACCTGAGGGGTTAATTGCGCGGATCACAGCGTCCTCTCAGAGGTCGGGTGCCGGGAATGCGAGTCACAGAATTCCTTCCTTCACGCCGGCCGAACTGCTAAGAGCGCTGCCGCAAGCGGCCAGCAGGTATCGGGGACATTTGCACGAGTACAAGTACTCTGCAAATGTCCAGTATCGGTTCATGCCGGGGCCGCGGACGCAGATTTAGAAGCGGTCAGCGCACATGACCGCTTCAATGACATCACGAAATACAGTGGTATTGAGGAAACAGCGATATTGCCATATCGCCGTTTTTTTTATACCACGGTATATTGTGATACCGGTATATCGCCCATCCCTAGTCTGAGGCCTGATATGGGGGTCTGAGGCCTGATATGGGGGTCTGAGGTCTGATATTGGGGGGTCGTGAGGCCTGATATGGGGGGATCTGGAGGCCTGATATGGGGGGGTCTGGAGGCCTGATATGGGGGGGGTCTGGAGGCCTGATATTGGGGGTTTGAGGCCTGATATGGGGGTCTGAGGCCTGATATGGGGGTCTGAGCTCTGATATTGAGGGTCTGAGGCCTAATATGGGGGTTTGGAGGCCTGATATGGGGGTCTGAGGGTCTGATTAGGGGCCTCAGGAGTGATATTGGGGGTCTGAGGCCTGATATTGGGGGTCTGAGGCCTGATATTGGGGGTCTGAGGTCTGATATGGGGGTCTGATGCGTGAAATTGGGGATTTGAGCCCTGATATGGGGGGTCTGGAGGCCTAATATTGGGAGTCTGAGGCCTGATATGGGGGGTCTGAGGTCTGATATTGGGGGCCTGAGGCCTGATATGGGGGTTGTGTCTGGAGGTCTGATTGGGGTCTGATGCCTGATATTGGGGGTCTGAGGCCTGATATGGGGGGGTCTGAGGTCTGATATTAGGGGCCTGAGGCCTGATATGGAGGGGTCTGAGGTCTGATATGGGGGTTGTGTCTGGAGGTCTGATTGGGGGTCTGAAGCCTGATATTGGGGGTCTGAAGCCTTATATGGGGTGTCTGGAGGTCTGATATGGGGGGTTTGGAGTTCTGATTGGGGGTCTGGATGTCTGATTGGGGGTCTGAGGACTGATATGGGGGGTCTGTGGTCTGATATTAGGGGTCTGCGGCCTAATATTGGGGGTCCGAGGCCTTATATGGGGGGTCTGGAGGTCTGATTGGGGTCTGAGGCCTAATATTGGGGGTCTGAGGCCTGATATGGGGGGTCTGGAGGTCTGAAGGGGGTCTGGAGGTCTGATTGGGGGTCTGATTGAGGGATCTGAAGGTCTGATTAGGGGATCTGAGGACTGATATTGGGTGTCTGGAAGTCTGAAATGGGGGTCTGATTGGGGGTCTGTAAGTCTAATGGGGTCTGGAGATCTAATGGGGGCCTGATATGGGGCTCTGGAGGTCTAATGGGGGTCTGATATAGGGGTATGGGGGATCTGGTCTGAGGTGTGATATGGGGAACGGAGGTCTAATGGGGGTCTGATATGGGGGTCTGGAGGTCTAATGGGGGTCTTGAGGTCTGGTCTGTAGGTCTGGTCTAAGGTCTGATATGGGGACTGTAAGTCTAATGGGGGTCTGATATAGGGGTATGGGGGATCTGGTCTGAGGTGTGATATGGGGAGTGGAGGTCTAATGGGGGTCTGGAGGTCTAATGGGGGGTCTAATGGGGGTCTGATATAGGGGTCTGGAGGTCTAATGGGGGTCTTGAGGTCTGGTCTGAGGTCTGATATGGGGGTCTGAAAGGTCTAATGGGGGTCTGGTCTGAGGTCTGGTACATGGGCAATTGGTCTGAGATGGGGGGTTTCTGACATGGAGGTCTGATATGGGGTCTGACATAGACATCTAAAGAAGGTCTTGTCCTAGATGGGGGGTCTTATATGAGGTCTGATCTGAAAGGTAAGGGGGTATTTTTTGTACTGGCGCACTATCTGTGTGGTACCAGTATTTTCAGGGGAACGGTTTCTGCAGTTTAGTATTGGGGAGCACAGCGGATACAATATTAGAGATGGCAGGATGGAATGTTCAGAAAGTGAGGAGGAGGATGGAAAAGTAGGAAACTAAGATGTCTGTTTGTCAAACTCTGCAGAGAGAAGAGATTGCTGAAAGAAATCATCACGGTGGTCCGGTCTGAATGTAGAAGATGAGGAAAGAGAATGTCTACATCAGAGGAGACCTCACTGGATGTAAGGCCTCATGCACACGGCCGTTGCCCGGCCATGGACGTATTGTGGCCTGCAAACAGCGGGTCTGCAATATGCAAGCACCAGCCGTGTGCTCCCCGCATCACGGATGCAGACCTATTCACTTGAATGGGTCAGTAATCCGGAGCTGCGGTGCGGAACGGAGGCACGGAAACCCACGTACTGCTTCCGTGGTGTTTTTGTTCATGACTCTGCACCACAAAAAAATAGAACATGTTATATTTTTTTTGCGTTGCGGACGGATCACGGGCCCATTCAAGTTGAATGTGTCTCGATCTGTCCCGGCCGCCGCACGGACGTTGCCCATGCATTGGAGACTACAAATTGCGGTCCCCAATGCACGGAACAGCCGCACAACGGCTGTGTGCATGAGGCCTGAGAGGGACACATGTGGAGCTGTATTACACTGTATGTTCTGTAGAGCTGTGTGTAATGTTTTCCAAGTATGTCTTTAAAGGGGTTGTCCGTTTTTTTTTTTTTTTTTGCACGAGCGCTGCCTTCTCTGCTCTATTTACCTGCTCACCACTGCAAATGCTGCGGTGAGCAGGTGGACAGAGCAGAGAAAGCAGCTCTCATATGAGCACAGCCTTCTCTTCAAACAGCAGATTGGCGGGGGTGCCGGGTATCAGACCCCCACCGATCTGGAGGGAATGGGTTAGGTGGAGAATTTGGCATGTGGGTAACGTTTATATTTTTACCACATGCAGCAGAAAGGCTAGGTGCTACCCTGCCCCTGGCCACAAAGCACTGAGCTGAGGGAAGGGGGCGCCATTTATTTTTTGCCTCAGGCAACAGAAAAGCTATAATCAGCCCTGAGAATAGGCAGTTACCAGACATCACTCACTGTGCATTACTCTGCACGGGGCAAATGATTATCCAACATTGATCTAATTTGTATGAAGATTTTACTCCACTCAGATCTTCTCTATCTTGCAATTTTGACAAAAATCTTCACATGCAGGCATAACCATCCAGGTTTAAAGGGGAACCCCAAATTTGATGTTTATCTCAAATTTACCTATATAGTGATGCTATAATTTAGTATATTTAACATGCTAAATATCTGGGTATCCTCTCAATGTTGATAAACTGAGAATTATGCAGAACACAGGGCTCTTTAAAAGCTTTGGACAGTAGATATATTTCAAGTTACAGGTCTGTTACAAACAACAGCTGTGATCAGGGAGAAGTCTACTGCCACCTAGGGGCCGGCTAGAAATATATTGTATTAATGAATTCATTTCTAGCTGTTCTAAAATATATAAATATATGAACAGGATAGGTTCTATTCAGGATATATATTTTTTATAAGTTAAATAAGCATTACATTGGGTGTACATTTTTATGCATACTGGATTGCCTGGCTTCTTGCCTAGTATTAGATATGATAGTATGAATTAACAGTTATTACACATGATTTGTATTATGTAAAAAATGGAGAAGAACATTTTTAAAGATTTGTTTATCATTTTTTTTAAGATCCACACTTACTAAGCCATTAGTATATTGATGTCAGATCTGAGATCACCTTATGTAAAGCATTCTGCTCCCTGCGCACTGATTTCCCGATGAGCTTGTGCTTATACACAGCAGCTAATCTGAACAAGCAGTACTGCAGTCTGAACAGAGATTGCTGTATGGAGCTGTGAAGATATACGGTATCAAGATTTGTTTCTGATACTTCTGTGATGGAAGACACTTCCATGCAATGGAATGGAGCTAGACACAGAAGAACACGTTCAAAAGAGGTAATATTTTATATTAAAGGGAATCTATTACCAGCAACCTCTCAAATTAGGATACTTTTTCTTATAATACAAATTGGGTTTTTGGTGCAATGAAGTAGTCACCATTGCCCTTGTTCTCACCTAAGCTCCAATCCTTTCTGTGGCCAGCCCCTCCCTGGCTGCTTTGCTACTGCCTGCAATGTCAATCAAAGCAGCCAGGATGGAGCTGGCCATAGAAATGAGTGGAGCTTGGGTGCAACAAGAGCAATGGTGACACCCTCATTGCACCAAAGGCCTCATATACATATAAAAAAAATACGCATGTGGTCTGTGTGCATCCCGCACTTTTTGCTTGCCCCATTGAAAAAATTCCAATGTTTGTATGCAATACGGACAAGAATAGGGCACGTTATATAATCTGCGGTTAGACACACAGATGACATCCATGTGTTGTCCGCATTTTTGCGGCCCCATAGAAATTAATGGGTCCGTGTGCAAGCCACAAAAAATGCGGATGAGACTCAGAACGAAAATACGATTGTGTCAATGCTCCCTAATTCGGCAGCAGCATTACCAACCAACTGCAAATATCTGTACAGTCAAAAATAGGGCTTTTTTCCACTGCGTAAAAAACTTTTTTTGTGTAATCATCATCATTTCTAGGGATGAGCGAAACGACTTTGGATGAAACATCCGAAGTCGATTTGCATAATACTTTGTTTGAATACTGTACATACAGTATTAGAAGTGGTACCTTGGAACTGAACCAGAGTTTGGGAAATGTTTTTTTTTACAGTAGATTTAATTGATTTATGAAGTTATTGCGCAAAGTCTCGCGAGACTTCGCAGAGTAATAACTTTGGCTTATAGGAGCCAATACATTCTAATACTGTACGGAAGTCGATTCGCTCATCCCTAATCATTTCCATAAACAGTATGATTATATTATAAAGTCAAGTTCAGATTTTACATTATGCTGAAACATGATACAAAAGTGGGATTTTTGCCCGTTTTGCTGCATTCAGTAGTCACAAATAAATGCAGAAAATGATGCTGATTTCCCTTCAGCCACTAATTGAACCTATAGCAGCTCAAGGGTTAATGTGAGCTTAAAGCTCCGGTGACCTCGGTGTAGCGGCAGCGCGGTTTGTCAGGCTTGGAGTTCACCCACAGTTCAGCAATATTCTGTAAATCTATTTTACCCTCTGCCTCATCCCGATGATAACAGACATAATTGCACCTCAGATCAGACCTGGGATTACCTATCAATGGACACACAGAGGCTGAATGGACGCTCAGAGAGAGAACGCCCCCTCCCAACCAGAGGTGGCACTTAAACATTTCCAGGGACAGGGCACTGATTTCATGCAGTAGTGGCTGGGCTTTTACCTGGCTGTTTAAAGCAGGTGCAGCCACAGACCCTACATTTTACATACAGCCCCAATTTGTTCACATTGAAGGCCTTTATATACAAATCTAGGTTCAGGGCAATTATCGGGGACAAATGTTCATATGAATAAACGTTCCCAATAATTATCCTGTGTGAAGGTACCACTGATCACTCAACGAAGGAGCCGACACTTGTTTGTCAGGTGATCGCACCTTTCATGTGGCACCTAAAATGATTGTTGGTGGGCATCAGTGCCCCCATTCTCATAGCTAATACTACAGTATGTTCAGCAGAGGATGTGACTGGCAGTTATTGGGGAGAGGAAACTGACGCGGGCAGCCATATTCTCTGCTCAGCAGGGTCTGTCCTAGCGCCAGTGTGGCAGGAGGGACAATAGTAGTAGTCAGATTATATTCTCTCCCAGTTCTAGGGCAGGCTATACAGTACAGCAGAATTTTTGAACAGAGGATATGGGGGCCAGTAAAGGCAGCTGCATCTTCTGCCCAGGACCTGCTGTACTGTACACTGTCTCTACAGAATACAGTCCTACAGTTAATACTTAATACCACTATACAAAGGCAAAATAATATCACCACATAATGACCACGTATTACCTCTACATAGTGACTGAATAATACTACCATACTGTTACTGAATACAAAAAGAATACAAAGACTAATATTTCCTCTATGAAGTGACCATAGTCCTACACAAGTTGTCTATTTTTCTTTTTCTTCTCTAGGCAATGCAGACCACCATGACAACTCATATGCATAGATTTTGCTACTCAGACATCTATCTTTAATTCTTGACTTTTTAAGCACCCTATTTATTTCCCACCATAGATTCTACACCAACTTCACATCCTGTTGCCCCTTTAACAATACCACTCTGCTGCTTCCCCCAATACTGCGGTGTCCGCTTCCCCAGATGCCCCCATATCTATAGCTACCCCCCAGAAATTAGTCAATTAGGTAGTGCCCAGATGGTAATAGTGCTTCCCCCACCTAATGCTCCCTCAGTGTTATCTAAACAGTAACAGTGCCCCCTTGGAGCCCTCACACAGTAATAGTGTCTCCTTATTGCCATCCTCACAGTAATTGTGCCCCTTGTCTCCATACACAGTGATAGTGCCCCAGTAGACCTGCGAATGTGGATACAGGTGAAAGAAGGGCTTTAACTGTTTAACCCCCACCTTGTGTATGTCCCTGCAAAAATCTTGATTTGCGCTGAGTTTAAAAGCTCATGCACATGACTGTATGTATTTTGCGGTCCGCAAAAAATGGATCCGCAAAAAATACAGATGACATCCGTGTGCATTCCATATTTTGCAGAACGGAAGAGCTGGCCCTTCATAGTACAGTACTATCCTTGTCCGTACTGTGGACAATAATAGGACATGTTCTATTTCTTTGTGGAACCGAAATACGTACATACGGAAACGGAGTGCACACGGAGTAACTTCCGTTTTTTTCTGCAGAACCATTAAAGTGAATGGTTCCACATATGGTCCGCAAAAAAAATGGTACGGAAAGAAAATACGTTAGTGCGCATGAGCCCTAAAACAGATGAGCACCAGTGACCCTGACATGTGATTAAGCTGGAATACCACTGCAGTATCTATCTGTCTATCAGTATCTAGGCCGCCGGACTAAAAGTACTGCATGTCCGACTTTTTTGTCCGGTGGCCTCTCGTCGTACACTGCCGTGCTGCGCCGGAGCTCCGCCTCCATCCCTATTATAGTCAATGGGGACAGAGCGGCAGTCCGGCGGCACGGCGAAATAGCGGCAGGATGGATCCGGCAGGATGAACAGCCTGTTGGATACGTCCTGCCGCTAGTGTGAAAGTACCCTAAGAGAGATGATAAATCCCTATGTCTGTAATGTTTCTAGATCCGAAGTCGCTCAGAACTTCGGATTACGGCTGTACGGAGATCCAGTATTAAAGTCCGTTATTCCTGAAGTCTCACAAGACTTAGGTGAATAACTTCGGTCTTTGATTTTTAAATTGGAAAACCAAAGTTTCTCAAGACTTTGGGAATAACTGACTTCGCCTCATTGTAGGCCGCACATTTTAATGCTGCACGGAAACGGATCTCCATACAGCATTATTCTGAAGTTTTGAGCGAAGCAACTTCCGATCTAGGATCCAAAGTTCGCTTCTCTCATCCCTAGTCTCAACCTGTATCCTGATCTGCCGTAAATTTCAGCCACTATTTTGCTAACAGGTCTTCACATTCCATATAGTGTAAAAAGCTATTTCATAATGTATATTGATGCTACAATAACATATACTATAGAATTGCTATTTATGGAACATCCTAAGCTGATCATTTCTTCTTGCCCTATCACTAATGCAGAAATAGACCTACAAATACGTAGGGGGACATAGCATAACCTAAGTAGAATACCAGCAACAAGAAAGGCAGATAAACTGGTTAAATGAGCGCATAAAGAAAAAGACACTTCATACATTGTGTGCAAATCACATCTGTGGTGCAGGCAGCAAACGCTCTGTTATTATTCCCAATTAATAGAAATACACAGGACAGGCCCTTTGAAGTGAGTTGCTGAGGCAATGTCCATGACATCAGAGAGATGAGAGATAGTGACTGGAACAAACAGATTCTTTCATTTGGTCTCGGTCCAGTCCCAACCCCTCTTTATAGGCTGAGGATGACAGACATGTGGCCGGCTGACCTCACCGCTGCTCTAACGCTCTGGCTGACATGGGTCCTGTTCAGAACAATCCGCCATTGTCTTGCTATTTGCAGGTGAATCCTTTTGGCTTCTTGGTTTCATGTGGCAACGCCTTCGTGCTGCCACAATGCGATACTGCTCAGCCATGTAACACCCCGATCAGTTCGCAAGAAGGAAGATGAAAGATGATTCTGTGAGGAGTCTTTAAGAAACCTCAGAAGCACTGACATTTAATGAGCATCAACGCAACTGCACGGTTTTCTTTCTGGCCAAATGCTATGGGGCAGATTTATGAAACTGCTTAATAGAAAAACTTTGTTGACCCTACCAACCAATCCCAGCGCAGTTTTCATTTCTTACAGTGCTCATGAAAAATTTAAGCTGCTCTGTGATTGGTTGCTATTGGCAACAAAGGTTTTCTTTTCGGCAGTTTCACAAATCTGCCCCTATATTTATTTTAAAAAAACGGTGGATGTTGCTTCCTGGTCACATGCAGTGCGGTCTATTTATTTTTTATGAGAAGTTGGCAGCAGGCTACCTCATGTTCCTCATATGTAGTGTGCAAAGAACAATACAATTTAGGTAAATTAAATCTCTTTCAAAAAAAAAAAGTTGTTCATAGCTTTTCCCAGAGGCGCATTGCATGGCCTATAAGGCTTAGCCTGATAGGCACTCTTCATAAGAGAAACAGGTACCCCCTAGATCCCCGACAAAGCCTCTCACCTAGCTACACCAGTTCTCTCTGTTCTGCACTACTGAGGAGTAATCACCCTAAAACACCTATCTGCAGATGAGGTACTGGCTTAGCTTTAAACCTAAATTGTGTCCCAAGGACATCAGCTTATAAAGCTAGCTACCCCACACTTTAAGGCTCTGTGTTTTAGTTTTGTTTTGCATATCTTTTTTCCTAGAGAAGAACGGCATCACTTGTAAGACTCCTTATGCCTACTAGGCATTCTCCACTACGAGATATAGTCCTCCCGGACGAGAAATACAATGCACACGACAATGATATTACATATTGACAGGGGCATAGCTATAGGCGAAGTGGCTGCTTTGAATCAATCGCTAACAAATTTTCTTTGGATTTAATTTTGTTAAACATGGAATTTTTACAAAAAGATCTGACTGATACAGCAGAAAAAAGAGATGCACTACAAGCTACCCTAATCTCATTGTTACCAGCAGATAAATATAAAGATTATTTGTCCAAATTGAAACCTTTTGTGGATAAATTAAGGAATGAAATGCAGGATGCAAAAAGGAGCAAGTGGCAGCGGGACGCCATGGATTACAATACGGGGAATGTGTACAATTGGACAGACAGTCACCAATCCCGATTGTGAAATCCCAAAATGGAAAAGAAAAACATCACCAAGGGATCTGCTCAAGTTGAACAGAAAAATTTCCATCCAGGGCCTTTTTTAGAGAATCCACTCAACCAGCCAGGAAGAAACCAACCCGGTGTGGGGGAAGAAGGCGACGCAAACACCAATATAAAAACCAGGAGCAGAAAACCACCACTGAAGAAAAGGAACGGACAGACTTAAACATTGTGGTAAATATTTCTTCTCATGTTTTATCAGACACACAATTGAAGGTATTAACCAAGGGATTGAGCTTTTGTCCTAATGTCAATACAGATTGGCTACAACTGGAAGTTGATTTACACTAGTTCTTCCGTAGACTTAAGCTCAAAACCTGGTTTGCGGCTCATGCATTACAACAAAAAGAAGGTATCACTACTGAACTTAGATTGGGTGATTTTGATTTATTTAATAAGAGTAGTTTTATTCAACCTACATCGTCACCGGCAATCGAGTTATTTATAGACGCAGTTTTGACAGAAGTCCTTATTTTGAAATCCAGGCCAGAAAATCGCTTTCGCCACCCCAACATGACACAGTTGGAGTGGCGTGTGATTGGTGAGTTAGTCCAAGACCACAGCCTCACCATCAAGTCTGCGGACAAGGGTGGTGTGATTGTGGTCATGGACACTCAGCAATATATAGATGAGGCACATAGACAATTACAGGATGAGACAGTATACCAAAAACTAAATAACGATCCAAGATAGGACATAGAGAGAATGATTCAAAATTTGCTACAAGAAGCGTTGATAGCTGGATTTATTGATATCAAACTAAAGGAGTTCCTTACAGTTACACATCCAATGACACCTATTCTTTATTTACTACCAAAGATACACAAAAATTTGAATAATCCACCAGGAAGACTGATCGTCTCAGGGAGGGGCTCTCTATTGTGTAACATCTCTATATTTCTAGACAAAGTTTTACGCAATTACGCTGTGTCATCTCAGTCTTATATTCAAGACAGTACAGATTTCCTTAACAAGCTGGCAGATACGACACTTTCACCTAATATAATTTTGGCCTCACTGGACATCACTAGTCTTTACACATCTATTTGGCACAGCTTTGGCATTGATGTGGTGAAACAGGCCTTGACATGTTCCACTTTCTCTGCAGGATGTCAAGATTTCATCATGCAATTATTTTCAGTTTGGGGATTGTTTTTATTTACAGACGAAGGGGACCGCCATGGGGGTCTAACGTGGCCCCTACTTATGCCAACATGGCGGTCTCCTTCCTTGAGGAGACATTCATCTATGTATCGCCCCACTTCCAAAATGTTTTGAGGTGGTGGCGATACATAGATGATGTCTTCTTAATTTGGACTGGCACAGAGGACCAGTTGCTTGAATTTTTCCAGTTCCTGAACACGATTGACATGGATATTAAATTTACTCTAGACTAAGAGAGGAAATTAATTTTTTGGATACTCACATAACAGTGACAGATAACATTTTATCTCAAAACCAACAGAAAACCAACAGATAGGAATACACTATTGTGTTACGACAGTGCACACCCGAGAGCTATGGTAAAATACTTACATGCAAAACGCATAGTGAGCAATGATCAAGAATTAGATGTCACACTAAATACAATGTTGCAGGAATTTCAGGACAGAGGATTCCTTCCACCCTTATGAACCACTTCAACCCCGCTAGCTGAAACCCCCTTCATGACCAGACCACTTTTTACACTTCTGCACTACACTACTTTCACCGTTTATCGCTCGGTCATGCAACTTACCACCCAAATTAATTTTACCTCCTTTTCTTCTCACTAAGAAAGACGACACCCCAAGGTATTCCGTGAGGGGCATGGCGAGTTCCTAGAATTTTTTATTTTTTGTCGCAAGTTAGTGGAATATGAGACTTTGTAAGGAAAAAATAAAAAAAATAAAAAATCATAATTTTCCGCTAACTTGTGACAAAAAATAAAAAATTCTAGGAACTCGGCGTGCCCCTCACGGAATACCTTGGGGTGTCTTCTTTCCAAAATGGGGTCACTTGTGGTGTAGTTATACTGCCCTGGCAATTTAGGGGCCCAAATGTGTGAGAAGTACTTTGCAATCAAAATGTGTAAAAAATGGCCTGCGAAATCCGAAAGGTGCACTTTGGAATATGTGCCCCTTTGCCCACCTTGGCTGCAAAAAAGTGTCACACATCTGGTATCGCCGTACTCAGGAGAAGTTGGGGAATGTGTTTTGGGGTGTCATTTTACATATACCCATGCTGGGTGAGAGAAATATCTTGGCAAAAGACAACTTTTCCCATTTTTTTATACAAAGTTGGCATTTGACCAAGATATTTATCTCACCCAGCATGGGTATATGTAAAATGACACCCCAAAACACATTCCCCAACTTCTCCTGAGTACGGCGATACCACATGTGTGACACTTTTTTGCAGCCTAGATGCGCAAAGCAACCCAAATTCCTTTTAGGAGGGCATTTTTTGACATTTGGATCCCAGACTTCTTCTCGCGCTTTCGGGCCCCTAAAAAGCCAGGGCAGTATAAATACCCCACATGTTACCCCACTTTGGAAAGAAGACACCCCAAGGTATTCAATGAGTGGCCTGGCGAGTTCATAGAATTTTTTATTTTTTGCATAAGTTAGCGGAAATTGATTTTTTTTTGTTTTTTTTCTCCCAAAGTCTCACTTTCCGCTAACTTAGGACAAAAATTTCAATATTTCATGGACTCAATATTCCCCTCACGGAATACCTTGGGGTGTCTTATTTCCAAAATGGGGTCACATGTGGGGTATTTATACTGCCCTGGCATTTTAGGGGCCCTAAAGCGTGAGAAGAAGTCTGGAATATAAATGTCTAAAAATTTTTACGCATTTGGATTCCGTGAGGGGTATGGTGAGTTCATGTGAGATTTTATTTTTTGACACAAGTTAGTGGAATATGAGACTTTGTAAGAAAAAACAAACAGAAAAAAATATATATATTTCCGCTAACTTGGGCCAAAAAAATGTCTGAATGGAGCCTTACAGGGGGGGTGATCAATGACAGGGGGGTGATCAATGACAGGGGGGTGATCACCCATATACACTCCCTGATCACCCCCTGTCATTGATCACCCCCCTGGTAAGGCTCCATTCAGACGTCCGTATGATTTTTACGGATCCACGGATCGGATCCGCAAAACACATGCGGACGTCTGAATGGAGCCTTACAGGGGGGTGATCAATGACAGGGGGGTGATCAATGACAGAGGGGTGATCACCCATATACACTCCCTGATCACCCCCTGTCATTGATCACCCCCCTGTAAGGCTCCATTCAGAGGTCCGTATGATTTTTACGGATACATGGATCGGATCCGCAAAATACATGTGGACGTCTGAATGGAGCCTTACAGGGGGGTGATCAATGACAGGGGGTGATCAGGGAGTGTATATAGGTGATCACCCCTCTGTCATTGATCACCCCCCTGTAAGGCTCCATTCAGACGTCCGCATGTGTTTTGCGGATCCGATCCATGTATCCATGGATCCGTAAAAATCATGCGGACGTCTGAATGGAGCCTTACAGGGGGTGATCAATGACAGGGGGTGATCAGGGAGTGTATATGGGTGATCACCCCTCTGTCATCGATCACCCCCCTGTAAGGCTCCATTCAGACGTCCGCATGTGTTTTGCGGATCCGATCCATGTATCCATGGATCCGTAAAAATCATACGGACGTCTGAATGGAGCCTTACAGGGGGTGATCAATGACAGGGGGTGATCAGGGAGTGTATATGGGTGATCACCCCTCTGTCATTGATCACCCCCCTGTAAGGCTCCATTCAGACGTCCGCATGTGTTTTGCGGATCCGATCCATGTATCCATGGATCCATAAAAATCATGCGGACGTCTGAATGGAGCCTTACAGGGGGTGATCAATGACAGGGGGTGATCAGGGAGTGTATATGAGTGATCACCCCTCTGTCATTGATCACCCCCCTGTAAGGCTCCATTCAGACGTCCGCATGTGTTTTGCGGATCCGATCCATGGATCCGTAAAAATCATGCGGACGTCTGAATGGAGCCTTACAGGGGGGTGATCAATGACAGGGGGTGATCAGGGAGTGTATATGGGTGTTCACCCCTCTGTCATTGATCACCCCCCTGTAAGGCTCTATTCAGACGTCCGCATGTGTTTTGCGGATCCGATCCATGGATCCGTAAAAATCATGCGGACGTCTAAATGGAGCCTTAAAGGGGGGTGATCAATGACAGGGGGTGATCAGGGAGTGTATATGGGTGATCACCCCTCTGTCATTGATTACCCCCCTGTAAGGCTCCATTCAGACGTCCGCATGTGTTTTGCGGATCCGATCCATGTATCCATGGATCCGTAAAAATCATACGGACGTCTGAATGGAGCCTTACAGGGGGTGATCAATGACAGGGGGTGATCAGGGAGTGTATATGGGTGATCACCCCTCTGTCATTGATCACCCCCCTGTAAGGCTCCATTCAGACGTCCGCATGTGTTTTGCGGATCCGATCCATGTATCCATGGATCCATAAAAATCATGCGGACGTCTGAATGGAGCCTTACAGGGGGGTGATCAATGACAGGGGGATGATTAATGACAGGGAAGTGATCAGGAAGTCTATATGGGTGATCACGCCCTTGTCATTGATCACCCCCCTGTAAGACTCCATTCAGACGTCCGTATGTGTTTTGCGGATCCGATCCATGTATCCGTGGATCCGTAAAAATCATACGGACGTCTGAATGGAGCCTTACAGGGGGGTGATCAATGACAGGGGGGTGATCAGGGAGTCTATATGGGGTGATCAGTGGTTCATAAAGGGTTAATAAGTGACAGGGGGGGTGTAGTGTAGTGTAGTGGTGTTTGGTGCTACTTTACTGAGCTACCTGTGTCCTCTGGTGGTCGATCCAAACAAAAGGGACCACCAGAGGACCAGGTAGCAGGTATATTAGACGCTGTTATCAAAACAGCGTCTAATATACCTGTGAGGGGTTAAAAAAATCACATCTCCAGCCTGCCAGCGAGTGATCGCCGCTGGCAGGCTGGAGATCCACTCGCTTACCTTCCGTTCCTGTGAGCGCGCGCGCCTGTGTGCGCGCGTTCACAGTAAATCTCGGCTCTCGCGGGAGGACGAGTATATGCGTCCACCCAGAAGAGCAGGGCCGCCGGCAGGACGCAATCCTGCGTACGGCGGTCCTGAGCTGGTTAAAGGAACACTTGAATGCAGTGCAGAGTAAGTCGCGCACTGAGCTTCTAAAGAAAAAAGTAGACAAAAAAACGAATAAACAGAATTCCATTGGTAGCAACGTACACGGAAGACAGTATACATATTAAGCAGATCATTTCCAAACATTGGCCCATTTTGAGGAGTGGGTATGGAGATATAGAAGAGTTTAAGTCCCCCCCCCCTAATGTCATACAAAAGGGCAAAAAATTTGAAAGACAAATTGATACATCCCGATATAGGTCCGCAGAAGATGCACAGACAAAGTTTCCTACGCAGTCAGAAAATGGGATGCTTCCCGTGTTTATACTGTGTAACTGCCGCTAGATACACAAGGGAAGTTAAACATTTTCTTACTTGTGAGTCAACATTCATAGTGTATGTATTATGCTGTCCATGCAAATTGTTGTATGTAGGTGAGACCTCCCTTGATTTTAAAATCAGAATCAATCAATACAGATATACTATCCGCAAAAAGCATATGGACCTTCCAGTACCTAAGCATTTTGTGGAGTTGGGACATAAAGAGGGAGAATTCAGATGTATGTTAATCGATCACGTCCCTAACCCAAGAAGGGGTGGGAACAGGAATCTCCTTTTGAAAAAACGGAAATTAGATCCTAAATTAGAACTAAATTAGATACATTGAGGCCAAATTGGCTGAATGTAGACTATAAGCCTTGGTTATTCTCCTAAATGGGCATTTGTTGGGGTGATTTTGCTTCTGATCCTGGATATGTATTGGTGCTCCTTGTGATTAACAAGGTGATTTTATACACATATTTTTCTATCTCTTGCAGAAAGTGGGGAAGATAAGACCATTTTGGTAGAGGAAGCGGCGAGGTATTGGTCCTACTGGATACTAATTATTCATATAAGATTACACAGAATATATGGAGAGTGATGTACTATTATTTGTTCTCCTACTGAAATAACAAAGAATGTTCATATTGATCTGCTCCTTTGTTGCAATAACAAAAAAATAGTTTTTCACATATTAACCAGGTGAGATTGTGACTCGGGCCAAGATGCTGCACCTGGCTTGCGGGATCTAATATGTGAAGTGACTTTTCTTTTGGTCACTCATGTACTTTATTTAAGGTTGATCAGATAACTGGGGTTTGACCAGTGCAGGTACATGTCCTGACCAATTTTATATTGAGCTATTGAGTCAATGTCCTCGGAATCAAGGAGATTTGATCTAACATTGCTAGACTGGGTATCTAGGAATGGATGCCCAGCAGCAGATGGGGATTTCCAATATGTTGCCATGTGTGACGCCCACATGACACATTTTTTGGAGTCATCATATGACTAGAGGACTGTGTGCTATTGGTGACTAACGGTGCGCTCAGGAATGCACGCACGGAGTTGCCATCACATTGCTTATTTGGTTTCATCTTATATCTATTAGGGATTCAACAGACCCCTGAAGATACACTGTGTGTCCAAGTTGGATATACAGTGTCACCAGGGGTTCTGGACTCCCGATTTAGGCGGTACTTCCGCTTTATATATATATATATATATATACATATGACTTTGGGTCAGGACGTTCAATAGTAACTATACGCTGTGTCGACCCTATGATATTCCCGATGTTTTGAGATGCAAGCATGTTTTCACATAGTCTTTACTAATTTTCCCCTTAGCTTGGTGCTGCATAAAGCCGGATGAACTTGTGTATGAACTTGACCGGCCCTTTGGTTTCCATGGTGAGGCTTGCGGTTCATGTCTTCTTTCCTTTTGGAACGCAACATGCATTGAACAGTAGAGACTCGCGAGACCGCAAGTGAGGTCATGTGACATGTGACGTAGATTCCCGATCACGTGACCGGTTGTGCGATCACGTAATGCGGAGATCCGGAAGTTAGAATAGTTTTGACATGCGCATCCCGAAAATTGATACGCCGGTATCCACGAGAACCATATCCCCTGCTTTCTCTATGGCTTCCTTCCCCATGGGAATTGTTTTTATTCAATACACCTGCACTAAGGTATTTAAACTTCATTATCACATGTGTGAGTTATATTACAATCATGCTATTTATTTATGAATATATGAATTCACGAAGGCAATATGTTTTTAAAGAACTTTTTATTATATGCACTAATGTCACTTTATCATGCACTTATTGAATCACATTGTAATTTATGGAAATAGTGTGTTAACATGTGATATTTTTATACTTGTAAAATGTATTTTATTTGATTAATTTTATTAATTAATGATCGATTATGGGAACCTGTATAAATATGCACACTGCACCAGTATATTTGTCACTGCTTGAGAAAGGTCCCAGCAAGTGGACCGAAACGTCTCGTGTCTGGTGAATAAAGCTATCACTTTGATTTTACTCCCTGGATGTGCCATGGAATTTCTTCATTTATATAATTGATATACATATATATATATATATATATATATATATATATATATATATAAAAATAAAAATAAAAACTGGGCAGCACTCCAGAGATGAAAAAGTATAAAAAACTTTATTCACCCATTGTGGAACAAAAGCGACGTTTCGGCTCCACACTAGAGCCTTTCTCAAGCAAAGTGACTGGACAAAAGCTGAGTATATATATAACAAATACAATCAATGTGCAATTTGCTAATTGAAACAATCAATCAATCAATCAATATCAGTGATCAAGATGCAATATTAAAATGTATATAAAAGGTCTAAGAGGGTTCTCCTCAATGACAGACAAAAAAACGTGAACCACATATGAAACAAATGATGTGAAAATAATAATTCCTTAAAAATATATATAAAAAATATAGCAACGAAGCAGACAGGTAGACAACACCACCAGGATCCAATAACTTCATAGTAAATAGAGAGCCATTCACAAACACGGTGCGTTCCTCTATGTGGTCCCTCTAAAAAATACTAAAAATTTGTTAGTGCATTTAACCAATTCCTTATATCTACATATTTCCAAATATTAACGACCTATACTAAAGAATAATAGACCTACAGAGAAACCGAGGACATCCTATCCTATCCCCTAGTAACTCCCATATTGTATTCGACATTAAGTCCATTGGGTTTAAGAGAATCCAGCATTAGTGATGAGCGGCAGGTGCCATATTCGATTTCGACGAAATTCGCGAATATTCGATAGAATATTCGTTTTATATTCGTCGAAATCGAATATTCGTCATTATTCTTGTTATCGCGATTAATATGCGATTTAAATAATCGAATTTCGATTTTAACTTAAAGGCTACTCTCCTATTGAAATTGCAATTCGATTTTTTCAAGTTATAAAATTCGAATTTCGATTTTAACTTAGCACTGCTATATGCCATATTAGTTAGCCTAATATGGCATATAGCAGTGCTAAGTTAAAATCGAAATTCGAATTTTATAACTTGAAAAAATCGAATTGCGATTTCAACGTAATTCTCAAATCCGACAGTACATTCTAGTATATGGAGTCGTTCCCATGGTGATGGGGACGCTCCATAAGCATGGAATATGGCTTCAATGGCTTGGTAGAATTAGCGAATTGACGAATATATTCGTTATATTCCACAAAACGAATATAACGAATGTATTCGTCATATTCCACAAAACGAATATAACGAATGTATTCGTCATATATCACAAAACGAAGATAACGAAGTATTCTGCATCTTCATTTTAGCTACATATTCATCAATTTCGCTAATTCTAGCAATGATATAGGAAAGTTAACTATAGAGACAGCTAAGTATAATTCGCTATGCGATTATATTACTGCTTTTTTTTATAAATAGTATAATTATAATAATTATCAGGTATTATAATTATTCTATTTATTTAAAAAAAAAGCAGTAATATAATCGCATAGCGAATTAAACTTAGCTGTCCAGTCAGTGCCCGTTGCCGCTTCTGCCGACTTCCATGCTCATGGAGCGTCCCCATCACCATGGGAACATCTCCATATACTAGAATGTACTGTCGGATTTGAGAATTACGTTGAAATCGCAATTCGATTTTTTCAAGTTATAATAATCGAATTTCGATTTTAACTTAGCACTGCTATATGCCATATTAGTTAGCCTAATATGGCATATAACAGTGCTAAGCTAAAATCGAAATTCGATTATTATAACTTGACATAATCGAATTGCGATTCCAACTTGGACCTGGTTTACTATATGGTTGGCTTCAATGGCTTGGTAGAATTAGCGAATTGACGAATATATTCGTTATATTCCACAAAACGAATATATTCGTCATATTCCACAAAACGAAGATAACGAAGTATTCGTCATATTCCACAAAACGAAGATAACGAAGTATTCTGCATCTTCATTTTAGCTACCTATTCATCAATTTCGCTAATTCTAGCAATGATATAGGAAAGTTGACTATAGAGACAGCTAAGTATAATTCGCTATGCGATTATATTACTGCTTTTTTTTTAAATAAATTGAATAATTATAATACCTGATAATTATTATAATTATACTATTTATAAAAAAAAGCAGTCATATAATCGCATAGCGAATTATACTTAGCTGTCTCTATAGTCAACTTTCCTATATCATTGCTAGAATTAGCGAAATTGATGAATAGGTAGCTAAAATGAAGATGCAGAATACTTCGTTATCTTCGTTTTGTGGAATATGACGAATACATTCGTTATATTCGTTTTGTGGAATATGACGAATACATTCGTTATATTCGTTTTGTGGAATATAACGAATATATTCGTCAATTCGCTAATTCTACCAAGCCATTGAAGCCATATTCCATGCTTATGGAGCGTCCCCATCACCATGGGAACGACTCCATATACTAGAATGTACTGTCGGATTTGAGAATTACGTTGAAATCGCAATTCGATTTTTTCAAGTTATAAAATTCGAATTTCGATTTTAACTTAGCACTGCTATATGCCATATTAGGCTAACTAATATGGCATATAGCAGTGCTAAGTTAAAATCGAAATTCGAATTTTATAACTTGAAAAAATCGAATTGCGATTTCAACGTAATTCTCAAATCCGACAGTACATTCTAGTATATGGAGATGTTCCCATGGTGATGGGGACGCTCCATGAGCATGGAAGTCGGCAGAAGCGGCAACGGGCACTGACTGGAGCAGCCAGGAAGCCAGGAATCCAAAGGACAGGTAAGAACAACTTTAGGGAAGTGGGAAAGAAAAAAAAAAAAAAAAAAAACGAATATTCGAAATATCGAATTTATATCACTATATTCGAAATATTCGCGAATTAGCGAAGTGCCGATATTCGCGAAAAAAATTCGATATTCGAATATTCGCGCTCAACACTATCCAGCATACCAATCCAAAACAATTCTCTCTGTTTCAATAGAGTAACCCTATTGCCACCTCATCTAGGCATCGGTACATGATCTAAAACACAGCACCTCAAATCCCTTTCCAGGTGACCTACCTAAACAAAGTGTTTTGACACTTGCGGACCGCAAAAAACGGAATGGTCGTGTGCATGAGGCCTTAAACAGATTTGTGAACACTATTTGAGAGTGATGGGTCTTTTGTGTATGTAGAAAATGTTTCAGATCTTTGAGTTCGGTTCATGCAAAATTGGAGCAAAACCGAAAGTGTTGCCTTTATATTTTTGTTCAGTGTAAATACCTTTACTAGGCTATCACAAAGCACTTTGATCATAATTTGATCCCAGATGCACGAATGTCTTGATAACAGAAGCTGCCTTATCTCTCTTGATTTCCTGGCCCAGTTGTCGGGACAACTCAGGAACAGATGACATGACCACGGGTGGCACTGTCCCTTCTCAGAGATGAGCTGAGGATTTCTTTAACTCGATGTGACAAGCAGTCCCCTCACTGAGTCCCACTGAGAAATTTTAATTATTGTACGAACCTCAGTTGAATTGTGTTTACACACAAAGAAGATAGAGGGGACCCGGTCATCCACCTTCATAGGGATAATGATTATTTCTGAGAGAGTCATGTATTTGAAATGTATAATAAATCTCATTTGCACAAGAAATCTTAGTTTTTTTTCTTCATACAGTATGATCTTTATTAATGTTCCCAGATATTTTGTGTGGCAGCACCCTAAGGGCTCATGCACACGACCGTATGTATTTTGCGGTCCACAAAAAAATGGATCCTCAAAAAATCCGGATGACGTCCGTATGCATTCCGTATTTTGCGGAATGGAACAGCTGGCCCCTAATAGAACAGTACCATCCTTGTCCGTAATGGGGACAATAAAAGGACATGTTCTATTTTTTGCGGAACGGACATATGGACACATGGAAACGGAGTAACTTTGTTTTTTGGGGGGAACCAGTAAAATGAATAGTTCTGCATATGGTCTGCAAAAAAAACTGAACGGACACGGAAAGAAAATAGGTTCGTGTGCATGAACCTAAGGCCTCATGCACACGGCCGTTGTTTTGGTCCACATCCGAGCCGCTGTTTTGGCGGCTCGGATGTGGACCCATTCACTTCAATGGGGCTGCAAAAGATGCAGACAGCACTCCGTGTGCTGTCCGCATCCGTTGCTCCGTTCCGTGGTCCGCAAAAAATATATAACATGTCCTATTCTTGTCCGCGCTTTGCGGACAAGAATAGGCATTTATATTGAAAGCTGTCCGTTCAATTCCACAAATTGCGGAACGCACACGGATGCCATCCGTGTTTTGTGGATCCGCGATTTGCGGACCCGCAAAACACACCACGGTCGTGTGCATGCGGCCTAACTGTGCCCCTTGCTTATCAGCAAGTGATTTTCAAGAAGCAAAGTGCTTATCGTCAGTGATGGCCAGTTCGCAGTGTTCGCCCGCGAACACATGCAGGCTGCCATCTTAACTCACAAGTCCGGCGATGCACAGGTAAGCCCTTACCTTTCTGTGCCTGTGTCGGGAGCAGGCCTGAAAAAAATGCGGTCACCGGGAGCAGGCAATTCCGAGAACAGCCGCAGGGGGCTTTCATGGGGCTGTTCTTGGAACTGCCTGCTCCCGGTGACAACATTTGTTTCACACCGGCTCGCGGAACAGGCACAGGTAAAGGCTTACCTGTGCATCGCTGGACTTGTGAGTTAAGATGGCAGCCCGCATATGTTCGCGGGCGAACACTGCGAACTGGCCATCACTGCTTATCGTATCTAGTGTCCCTTATGACTCCCTAGTACAACGTTTTCCCTGTGTATTACCATATTATCTTCAGGGCAGGGTCCAGCCATTTTGTGTCTTGATTCCTAAAGTTCACTTTATGTACCCAGGCTCTGGGTTTTAGGCTGCTCACCTAAAGTTTCTTGTTCATACACTGTTCCATTAGATCAAATGAAGGTAAAGACAAAGCAGCTATGCTTTCATCGTATTTGGAATAAAATGTTTGTGTCCCACCATCTTGGAACATGATGTTTAAGAGTCCCTGTATTTCACACCATTTTATTTCATATAATAGAGAATGGTGTAAAAAGCAAATTTCTAAATCACTTAATTTTAAAAAATCTGCCTGTATCCACCTAAAAAAAGATGTAAAGTAATGGCCACTAAGGCTCACTGTCACCTAATTTGCAATCTACTTTTGTTAGGCAAGATCTGTCCGTAGTAACAGAGACACAGAAGACGGCAGAGATGAAGTGGGGGGTGTCAGAGCTCGCTGAGATCCTGAGCCTGATAAAATAACTGCTAGTGTAGAGCCCTGTGCGGAGTTAGGCCTCATGCACACGACCGTTGTTTTTGTCCGCATCCGACCCGCAGTTTTTGCGGCTCGGATGCGGACCTATTCACTTCAATGGGGCCGCAAAAGATGCGGACAGCACTCCGTGTGCTGTCCGCATCCGTTGCTCTGTTCCGTGGCCCGGCAAAAAAAAATATAACCTGTCCTATTCTTGTCTGCACTTTGTGGACAAGAATAGGCAGTTTTATTAAAGGCTGTCTGTTCTGTTCCGCAAATTGCGGAACGCGCATGGATGCCATCCATGTTTTGAGGATCCACGGAACATTTGTGTGCATGTAGCCTTACTTTGAATTCTGGACATTAGTGGACATTTTCCCCCGTATCCCCTGTGCAAATCCATCAACTCCTTACTTTATTTCATTTTAAAGGGTTACCTTGCATTAAATGTACAGTATATGTACTGTGCAATCTTCTGGTGCTCTATTTACGGTATGTACAAGCTTAGTTCTGGTGCTGTATTTTTTTACGAGCTTGGTTCTGGTACTGTATTTTTGAACTGAGCTCAGTTCTGGTGTTGTATGTAACATAGTATATAAGGCCGAAAAAAAGACATCTGTCCATCCAGTTCGGCCTGTTATCCTGCAAGTTGATCCAGAGGAAGGAAAAAAAAAAACCTGTGAGGTAGAAGCCAATTTTCCCCACTCAAGGGGGAATAAATTCCTTCCCGACTCCAATCAGGCAATCAGAATAACTCCCTGGATCAACGATCTCTCTCTAATAGCTATATCCTGTAATATTATTACGCTCCAGAAATACATCCAGGCCTCTCTTGAATTCCTTTATTGTACTCACCATCACCACCTCCTCAGGCAGAGAGTTCCATAGTCTCACTGCTCTTACCGTAAAGAATCCTCTTCTATGTTTGTGTACAAACCTTCTTTCCTCCAGATGCAGAGGATGTCCCCTCGTCACAGTCACAGTCCTGGGGATAAACAGATGATGGGATAGATCTCTGTACTGACCCCTGATATATTTATACATAGTAATTAGATCTCCTCTCAGTCGTCTTTTTTCTAGAGTGAATAACCCTAATGTTGATAATCTTTCAGGGTACTGTAGTTGCCCTCCTCTGAACCCTCTCCAGCTCTGCTATATCTGCCCTGTTCACAGGAGCCCAGAACTGTCCACAGTACTCCATGTATGTACGGGCTTGGTTCTGATATTGTATTTTTTAACTGAGCTCAGTTCTGGTGCTGTATTTATGTCATGAGTTTGGTTCTGGTACTATATTTATGTCCTGAGCTCAGTTCTAGTGCTTTATTTATGTAATGAGCTTGTGCAGTGTCCCACTACGTGATTGTGGGCACCGCAAACTTGTTTTATTGTGTTTTATTGTCATGTGTTATGCCTGTATGCTGTACTTCATCTCATGTCATATTCTCCCATGTCACTATGTGATTCTATGTATAAGATCCTTTACACAGGCCTAGTCAGGGTGCACTACACTAGTTTCTCCACTAGATGGGGCAGTGTTACAGTGTATATATAGTTTAACTCAGGCCTAGTTAAGTAGTGTCTAGTCTAGTCAGTTTGCAGCCACGATGTAGCTGCCTGCTAGAGAGAAGCCTCCTGACTCTCTGCTCTCTCCCTGTTGGCTCCACAGTCCAGGGTTAAAGCCTACAAGATTCAGCCCAGAGATGAGAAAATCTACTATCTCCAGTGATAAGCTGCAAACAGCAAGTATTCAAGGGGATTAGTATATTTTATTCAAGTCAAAGGATAGCAAACGGCCATACTCAAAGGCTTCCCAGGCACCTTTGCAATTAAGTGTAGGACACAGCTTCCGGCATCCACACCATCAGTTTAAACCCTGAGGACAGTTAGGCCAACTGTCAGAAAAGCACTGGAAATAGAGGTTCAAGGATTCTGAAAACCACCTTTAATTCAGGTTAGAATAAGGCGAAACTTAACCCCTTAAAGCAGAACACTGTGCATGTACAGCGGAGGATGCATTGCCAGAAGCGGTGCGCCCGATCACTGCAGGGGTCTGACAGTCCCAGGTAGCCGGGCCCCTGCTGTATCCACCGGCATTGCTGTTTACAGTGATGCCGGCGGATTAACTCCTTCTATGCCGCGGTCTGCACTGACCGCGACATAGAAGTGGTTTGCGGCAGGTGAAGCAGCTCATCGAGTCCCCGCGCTGCTGTGGCGGGGACTCGATGAGTGACAAGGCAGCCCGATGCCATGCAGAGGCTGCCCAATGCCCTGCACGGCATCGGGACCTGCCTTCTATGGGTGCCGAGGAGATCCAGCCTCCTAGGCAACCTGTTTGTGTACTACTCACTGTAGTACACGAACAGGCAATGCATTACAATACAGATATATTGTAATGCATTGCAGAGGGGATCAGACCACCAAAAGTTGAAGTCCCAGAGTGGGACAGAAATAAAGTTTTAAAAAAAAAGTTTAAAAAAGTGTTTTGAATAAAAAAAATAAAGTTTCAAGTAAAAAAAAAAAAAACGCCCCTTTCCCTGATTTCATAACAAAAAATAGAAAAAAAAGAAAAAACGCACATATTAGGTATCGCCGTGTCTGTAACGACCAGTTCTATAAATATATCACATGATCCGCCCTATCTGATAGACACCATAAAACAACCAAAAAATATTTGGTATTGTTGCGTCCGTAACAACCTGCTCTATATTTTTGCTGTAAACGGTGCAATCCGTGAGTTGTCAGATGTGCACTGCAATACCTTGTGTGGTTGTCAGGGCCAGATATAGGGGAAAAATTTGAATACAGAAAACACTATTTTTTCCCATAATCTATCCACATTTTTGCTGTCAATCAGTGATCTGCGCTTCAATACATTTTGTGGTTGTCAGGGCCAGATATAGTGAAAAATATAAATATAAACTACATCAGAAAACATTGTCTGTACCGCAGATTCCAATAACCTGGGCC
Source organism: Bufo gargarizans (assembly GCF_014858855.1). Classification (NCBI taxonomy): domain Eukaryota; kingdom Metazoa; phylum Chordata; class Amphibia; order Anura; family Bufonidae; genus Bufo; species Bufo gargarizans. The sequence continues at coordinate 146,934,825 of NC_058086.1, forward strand.
TAAAATAGTGTCCATATGCTGTGTGTTTCTGTGACATATACTGTCCTGCATCAGAAAACTGTTTCTTTAGAGCAAAATCCAAATATCTGGGCATAATCTAGTGTCCATATTCTGTTTGTGGTAGGGGCTGAGGTGTACATTGGCGTGGAGTCGGGAGGGATGCCTATCACCCTCCAAGATCTATCTGGCTGAACTGTGCCTGGAGCCAGTGCGGGGTAGGCCTGAATAAGTGGGCCACCCAAGAGAGTGGAATGAAAGAAAGAAGGGTCGGGAGGGTGGGGCATGAAGCAACCGTCCTCAGGGTGAGGACGTGTGAGGGAGATATAGTCAGCAGCCCCGCCCACAAATACAGGCTGTAACCAGCCTTAATACTTGTGGTAGGGGTTGAGGTGTACATTGGCGTGGAGTTGGGAGGGATGCCTATCACCCTCCAAGATCTATCTGGCTGAACTGTGCCTGGAGCCAGTGCGGGGTAGGCCTGAATAAGTGGGCAAGAAGACTACCCACGCTGTAGGAGGGAAATAGTTAATTGAACCGACCGACACGGGAGGTAACAAGGGCCTGAATGATTCAGGCCGGAGCTGGGCTGTTAAATGACCTGAGCGATTCGGGAAGGCACTGGGTAGTTAGTGACGTGACGGTCCAGGTGACGGCGGAAGAGCAAGCTTGGGTGATCCAGGATGAGAGAGGCAACGTGGGCCTGGGCGATCCAGGATGAGAGAGGCAACGTGGGCCTGGGAGATCCAGAATGACAGAGACAGAGCGAGCCTGGGCGATCCAGCAAGACCGAGGCAGAGCGAGCCCGGGCGAACCAGGATGACAGACAGGGCGAGTCTGGGCGATGCTGAATTGCAGAGACAGGGCGGGCCTGAGCGATCCAGGGAGACAGGAGCAGAGCGAGCCTGGGCGATCCAGGTTGACAGGAGCAGAGCGAGCCTGGGCGATCCAGGGTGACAGGAGCAGAGCGAGCCTGGGCGATCCAGGATGACAGGAGCAGAGCGAGCCTGGGCGATCCAGGATGACAGGAGCAGAGCGAGCCTGGGCGATCCAGGATGACAGGAGCAGAGCGAGCCTGGGCGATCCAGGATGACAGGAGCAGAGCGAGCCTGGGCGATCCAGGATGACAGAGACCTCAGATGACGTGGGAGTGTGTCAAGAAGCAGGGAAGACAGACAAAAGGCGGAAGCATGATACCTGAAGAATTCGGGAAGCTGATGAGCAGCTACTTTGCTGATCGGGAGGACTGAATAAACGACAGCACCGCGGCCCTGTTTGTTATAAGAAAAGATTGCCCAAAATGGTACATTAGGAAACCGGAAAATGGCACGGCAACAAAATGCCACGGCTAAAACAACATTCATGGTGTTAGCTACCCCAGAGGGGATAACCTGTGCTACATCTGGTAGCTGCCGTGGAAGGTGCAGTTTCTGGTTCCAGTCGAGGAGGCATAGAGCGGTTGTGCAGCAATTGATAGGCACTTGTGGGAATAGGGGTCCACTGGAGGTTCGAACCTACTTAACCTGGGCCAGCGGTAGCATAGACGATGGGAACCAGAACCGCAGTTCCAGACCCCGCAGCAGCGTCCGCAAGGCAGCACCTTAATGATCACACCGGTGTCTGGTCTCTCCGCTGCGTTCCCGAAGCTTCTTTTCTCTTCCCCCCTTTTTTTTTGTTTTGTTTTTTAACCGGAATGGAGAAACAGGCCGGCCAGCCCCGTGCCTGCCAACCATGGCTTCTCGGCTGGAATGTGCTGCATGAAGCAACCGTCCTCAGGGTGAGGACGTGTGAGGGAGATATAGTCAGCAGCCCCGCCCACAAATACAGGCTGTAACCAGCCTTAATACGTGTTTCAATGACATATACTGTCTTGCATCAGAAAACAGTGTCTTTAGAGCAAAATCCTAATATCTGGGCCTAATGTAGTGTAACAAAACAATAACAAAGACAGGTGCACTCTGCAGTCTCACTAAACCCTCAAACTGATTTTAAAATGGAGAGATTAGTGAACATGTCCTACGGTGTAGAACATGTCTAAGCCCGGGCACCACGTCAAGGTTTCTCAAGTAGCCCGGGACCTAACACTCTCCTACCTGAGCCGTATGGGCAATACCAGGAGCCAGTGGGCAAATTACAGGAGCATGAGGCCGACTCACAGACAGCTCACCAGTTACCTCCAGCATGTAACCATGCTTGCAATTGGAGGTGGGAGGAGTCTGCGAGTCCCACTCAAGACTGACTGATATGGCCCAGGCCTCACAGGTGCACCTAAATGTGGCCTGTAGATGGAAAACAGGCACAGTTTATACACCTCCAGGAATCTATATATACAAACCAAAAAAGACAAGGTGGTATTAGCAGGAGGTGCTCAAACCCACATGCAGTCGTGCATATATACAGGGGAGCAAATCCTGCACTTGTGGCCCGTTGCTAATGGCGATCCCCAGCAATATGCATACGGTGGAGGATGCCCACGGGCCACAAGTGCAGGATTTGCTCCCCTGTATATATGCATGACTGCATGTGGGTTTGAGCACCTCCTGCTAATGCCACCTTGTCTTTTTTGGTTTGCCTAATCTAGTGTCTATATTCTGTGTGTTTCTGTGACATATACTGTCCTGCATCCGAAAACAGTGTCTTTAGAGCAAAATACTAATATCTGGGCCTAATTTAGTGTCCATATTGTGTGTGTTTCTGTGACATATACTGTCCTGCATCAGAAAACTGTGTCTTTAGAGCAAAATCCTAATAGCTGGGCCTAATCTAGTCTCCATATTCTGTGTGTTTCTGTGACATATACTGTCCTGCATTTGAAAACAGTTTCTTTAGCGGACTGTAAAACAATCTGCGCCACATCTAGTGACAAAACAAAATGAAGAAGGCAATTAGCCGCTGGTGACAGCATTGACATTATCTGCGGGATATCTCCTGTGTGCCGTTTCCACATCCCAAATACCTTTTTAAATTTGTTTGTGCATACACTTCCAAATCTTACGCTACTGTATGTGTGAAATACTTTTAAGCATATATAACATTTAATATAAATAAGGTGAGCAGTAAGGGACGGGAAAGTGGGCATGATGCTGATGGTGCATGCGGAGGCCGTGGCCCTGGGCGCAATGAAACTTATCAATCACTGAGGATGTGGTTAGGTCAAGTCAGGAGGATGAGCAGAGTCAGGAAGTGGAAGAGGAGGTGGTTGATGATGAGGTCACTGACCCAACATGGGAAGGTGAAAAGCTGAGCGAGGACAGCAGTACAGAGGGGGAGGGATCCGCAGCACGGCAACAGGCTGGAAGAGGCAGTGGGGTTGCAAAAGGGAGAAGGCGCGCCACACCAAACAGGCCCGCAACTGTTACAATGAGCACCCCTATGCGTAAATCTATCTTGCCAAGGGGTAGGTGTTCCGCAGTATGGTGTTTTTTTTTATGAAAGTGCAGACGACAAAAGAGTGGTAGTTTGAAACCTGTGCCGTACCAGAATGAGCCAGGGCGTGAACACTAGCAACCTCACCACCACCAACATGATCTGCACCATGGCATCCAAGCACCCTAAAAAGTGGGCCGAACGCCTGGGTCCACAATTTGAGTCTGCGGGTCACACCACTGCCTCCTCTTCCCCTGTGTTATGCACTGCTGGCACAATCATTTGAACGCAAGCGCAAATACCCACCCACAGGCCATAGCACTAAATGCTCAACTTTCAAAATTACTGGATCTTGAAATGTTGCCATTAAGGCTTTTGGACACTAAGGCCTTCCGCAGCCTGATGTTGGCGGCCGTCCCTCGGTATGTAGTCACCAGCCGCCACAATTTTTCACGGTGTGCCGTGCCCGCCTTACACCAGCATGTGTCCCAGAACATCACCTGTGCCCTGACCAACGCAGTTACTGGGAAGGTCCATTTACCAAGGACACATAGACAAGTGCTGGTGGCCAGGGACGCTACATTTCCCTGACTGCACACTGGGTGAATGATATGGATAGTCATACCCTGGGATGGCACAGGTGCTACCCACGCCCAGGATTGCGGGCCCTACGTCCATCAGGGTCTCCGCCAGCAGCTATATTACTGGCTCCAACCCCCACTTCTCCTCCTCCGCTGCCTCCTCCTTCACTTCCACCTCCAGCAGCAGTCAGCCATCAGTCGCTAGCTGGAAGCAGTGTAGCACTGCTGTGGGTAAGTGTCAACAGGCCGTGCTGAAGCTGATCTGTTTAGGGGACAAACAGCACACCTCCGCAGAGCTGTGGCAGGGTATAAGTGCTCAAACTGAGCTGTGGCTCACGCCACTCAACCTACAACCAGGCATGCTTGTGTCTGACAATGGCCGTAATTTAGTGGCGGCTTTGGGACACACATCCCATGTCTTAAACTTTGTGGTTTAGCGGTTTATCAAAACCTACCCCAATTTTCCAGAGCTACTAGTGAAGGCGCGCCGCGTGTGTGCCCATTTCCACAAGTTGTCCACAGCTTCAGCCAGTCTGTCAATGCTGCAGCAGCGCTTGCTGCTTCCAGCTCACGACTGTTGTGCGACGTGAGCACGCGGTGGAACTCTACATTCCACATGTTGGCCAGGCTTAGTGAGCAGCAGAGGGCAGTTGTGGAATACCAGCTGGAACATGGTCGTCGCCTTTCGAGTCAACTGCCACTATTCAAAAGCGAGGAGTGGGCATTGATGTCAGACCTCTGTGAGGTTTTAAAAAACTTTGATGAATCCACACAGATGGTTAGTGGCGATAACGCTATTATCAGCGTAACCATCTCACTGCTGTGTCTACTGAATGTGGCAAACGAGGACATGGGGGAGGACATTACACAGGGTGATATCCAGCTCACCCTCAGTTCGTCTTCTCAGCGCGAATTCGACCATGAATAGGAGGATGAGGAGCTGGAGACAGTTGCCTCTGCTACAGAAGGTAGTACCCATGGAACTTTAATTCCATCTGTTCAGCGTGGATTGGCAGAAGAAGAGGAGGAGGAGGATAAGAGATGGAGAGTCATCCTGATGTCGACATCGACGTCTTGCCTGTTGGTACTCTGGGACACATGGCTGACTTCATGTTAGGCTGCCTTTCCAGTGACCCTTGCGTTATACGTATTTTAGATGGATTACTGGGTGTTCACCCTTCTCGACCCCCGCTACAAAGAGAACTTCTCATCTCTCATTCCTCTAGTGGAGAGGATGAGCAAAATGGTGCAATACCAGAAGATCTTTGTTGGAAAATTGCTCCAAAATTTTCCATCTGACAACGCTGGCGGCAGAGTCCGTACTTCCTTAAGCAACCGAGGAAGGGAGAAAAGGGGAACACACAGCAGTTCCAACAAAGGCAGGGCAACACTCTCCAAGGCATGGAACACTTTCATGACACTCCGCAAACAATCACACCCTGAATCGCGGCCTAGTGGTACAAGGAGGGAAAAGTTTTGGAAGATGGTGAAGGAATACATAGCAGACCGTGTCAGCGTCCTAAATGATCTCTCAGTGCCTTACAACCACTGGGTGTCCAAGCTGGACACGTGGCTCAAACTTGCGCTCTATGCCTAGGAGGTGCTGGCCTGCCCTGCTGCCAGCATTTTGTCTGAGCGTGTATTTAGTGCTGCTGGTGGCATTATACCAGATAAGCCTATCCGCTTATCCACTGGCAATGCTGACAGGTTGACTCAGATAAAAATGAACAAGGCCTGGATTGCCCCTGACTTCTCAACTCCACCAGAGGATAGCTAAGCTGATGATGAACATAAAGGCAATTTCAATCTATCATTTATAATGTACTCAATCTACTGTAGTGTATTCCAATGCACCTTTTCCACCACAAAAAAGAGTATATGGTTGAATCTTGTTTTCTCGTCCTCCTCCTCCTCATCCATATTGTCTATATTCCCTCCACTCTAATTTTTTTAATAGCGGCAGCTCAGCAGCAGGCCCTTGCCCCTAATGTTTTAGAGGGTCAGTTCAGCAGCAGGCCCTCACCCATAATGTTTTAGAGCGTCAGCTCAGCAGCAGGCCATCGCCCCTAATGTTTTAGAGGGTCAGTTCTGGGCTCCTGTAAACAAGGCAGACATAGCAGAGCTGGAGAAGGTCCAGAGGAGGGCAACTAAAGTAATAACTGGAATGGGGCAACTACAGTACCCTGAAAGATTATCAAAATTAGGGTTATTCACTTTAGAAAAAAGACGACTGAGGGGAGATCTAATTACTATGTATAAATATTTCAGGGGTCAGTACAGAGATCTATCCCATCATCTGTTTATCCCCAGGACTGTGACTGTGACGAGGGGACATCCTCTGCGTCTGGAGGAAAGAAGGTTTGTACACAAACATAGAAGAGGATTCTTTACGATAAGAGCAGTGAGACTATGGAACTCTCTGCCTGAGGAGGTGGTGATGGTGAGTACAATAAAGGAATTCAAGAGGGGCCTGGATATATTTCTGGAGTGTAATAATATTACAGACTATAGCTACTAGAGAGGGGTCGTTGATCCAGGGAGTTATTCTCATTGCCTGATTGGAGTCGGGAAGGAATTTTTTATTCCCCTAAAGTGGGGAAAATTGGCTTCTACGTCACAGTTTTTTTTTTGCCTTCTTCTGGATCAACTTGCAGGATGACAGGCCTTATGTACTATGTTACTATGTTAGTTCAGCAGCAGGCCCTCGCCCATAATGTTTCAGAGGGTCAGTTCAGCAGCAGGCCCTCGCCCATAATGTTTTAGAGGGTCAGCTCAGCAGCAGGCCCTCGCCCATAATGTTTTAGAGGGCCAGTTCAGCAGCAGGCCCTCGCCCATAATGTTTTAGAGGGTCAGCTCAGCAGCAGGCCATTGCATATAATGTTTTAGACCGTCAGTTCAGCAGCAGGCCCTCGCCCCTAATGTTTTAGAGGGTCAGTTCAGCAGCAGGCCCTCGCCCATAATGTTTTAGAGGGTCAGTTCAGCAGGAGACCCTCGCCCATAATGTTTTAGAGGGTCAGTTCAGCAGCAGGCCCTCACCCATAATGTTTTAGAGGGTCAGTTCAGCAGCAGGCCCTCACCCATAATGTTTTAGAGGGTCAGTTCAGCAGCAGGCCCTCACCCATAATGTTTTAGAGGGTCAGTTCAGCAGCAGGCCCTCACCCATAATGTTTTAGAGGGTCAGCTCAGCAGCAGGCCATCGCATATAATGTTTTAGAAGGTCAGTTCAGCAGCAAGCCCTCACCCCTAATGTTTTAGAGGGTCAGCTCAACAGCAGGCCCTCGCCCCTAATGTTTTAGAGGGTCAGTTCAGCATCAGGCCCTCGCCCATAATGTTTTAGAAGGTCAGATCAGCAGCAGGCCATCGCATATAATGTTTTAGACCGTCAGCTCAGCAGCAGGCCCTCGCCCCTAATGTTTTAGAGGGTCAGTTCAGCATCAGGCCCTCGCCCATAATGTTTTAGAAGGTCAGCTCAGCAGCAGGCCCTCGCCAATAATGTTTTAGAGGGTCAGTTCAGCAGCAGGCCCTCGCCCATAATGTTTTAGAGGGTCAGTTCAGCAGCAGGCCCTCGCCCATAATGTTTTAGAGGGTCAGTTCAGCAGCAGGCCCTCGCCCATAATATTTTAGAGGGTCAGCTCAGCAGCAGGCCCTCACCCCTAATGTTTTAGAGGGTCATCTCAGCAGCAGGGCATCACATATGTTTTAGACCGTCAGCTCAACAGCAGGCCCTCGCCCCTAATGTTTTAGAGGGTCAGTTCAGCAGCAGACCCTCGCCCATAATGTTTTAGAGGGTCAGTTCAGCAGCAGGCCCTCGCCCATAATGTTTTAGAGGGTCAGTTCAGCAGCAGGCCCTCGCCCATAATGTTTTAGAGGGTCAGTTCAGCAGCAGGCCATAGCATATAATGTTTTAGAGGGTCAGTTCAGCAGCAGGCCCTCACCCCTAATGTTTCAGAGGGGCAGTTCAGCAGCAGGCCCTCGCCCATAATGTTTCAGAGGGTCAACTCACCTGCAGGCCCGCAACTCAATGTGAATGAGGCCCTCCTTTATGTGATATACAGGTTGTATCGGAATGCCTCTTCCTTGTAATTTTGGGCAGAACTGGCACTTTATATACAAGTAAATATACAGGAAAGAATGTTTTTAATCAATTATTCCTATAAAATCGATTTTTTACTTTGGTTTTGTTCGTAAAACTTTAATAAGATTGTGGGCTTGGTGATCAGTTTAAGGTCTTTTAAGCTGCATCAGCATGGTGATAAAAATTAATGGCAAGGTGACATGGTGTGGAGATGGCAGCATGAGGAGGCCACATAGTGGCACAATGACTGATTCTGGATAAAAGACTGAGGCCACAGATTGCTTAGAAAGATGCAGATGGAATCAATCTGTGGAGCTGTATCACCGTCACCTGCAGATTAATGCAGACCAGGGCCGTAGCTATAGGGGAAGCAGGGGAAGCTGCAGCTTTGGGGCCCTGACACAGAAGGGGCCCATCCAGGAGGAGGAGGACTAAAGGATTTGGTCAGGGCCCCCTCAACAGTATTACACAATGAAATTAGATACAGTGACAGTATAGAAAACTGATGGAACAGCAGCCGGCCCTGGTCTGAGAGAGCGATCTTTACTAGCCACAGGAATGGGGCCGGCATGAAATGAAAGGGTCTCTAAAAAATTACTGTGGGATGCAGCCCTATAAAAAATTAGCTGTGCGGCCCAGTCAATTCTAGCTACGCAACTGATGCAACCCACAAAAGCAAGTTGGGTTTATCGATTCCAAAACCTTAATTTAATTGTGGTCCTGGTGATCAGTTTAAGGCCTTTTAAGCAGGAGCAGCAGCATGGTGATAAAAATGAGTGGCAAGGTGACATGGTGTGGAGATGGCAGCATGAGGAGGCCACATAGTGGCACAATGACTGAGTCTGGATCAGGCTCCCTCTCCGAAATCGAACTATGTTTGCCCGTTATCGGTGATCACCATGGTAGGCGCATAAAAGAACATCGAAAGTTGATAGGGAAGATATCCAAATGAATTGTGGACGTCACGGGGACGTGCGATCAGGCAGAAGTTATCTAGAGTCAACAAAGCGGCAGCAGGGTGATAAAAATGAGTGCCAAGGTGACATGGTGTGGAGATGGCAGCATGAGGAGGCCACATAGTGGCACAATGACTGAGTCTGGATAAAAGAGTAAGGCCACAGATTGCTTAGAAAGATGCAGATGGAAACAATCTGTAGAGCTGTATCACCGTCACCTGCAGATTAATGCAGCCATCAAATTCAAGTTGGGTTTATCGGGTAAACCTCAGCTCACCAGCAGGCCCGTACCTAAAATCTTTTACTGGTTCAGATCACATGCAGGCCTGCGACTTAAATCTTTTACAGGGTCAGCTCACAGGCAGGCCCGCAACTCATGCTGCCTTGCTTTGAAGTAGTAGCCGTAGCAGTTTATCAGGCTCCCTCTCCGAAATTGAACTGTTTGCCCGTTATCGGTGATCACCATGGTAGGCGCATAAAAGAACATCAAAAGTTGATAGGGAAAATATCCAAATGAATCGTGGAAGTCACGTGGACATGCGATCAGGCAGAAGTTATCTAGAGTCAACAAAGCGACAGCAGGGCCTCTCCTGTCTAACGTTTCCTCATCCAAAATACCGCAGTGACATTTCCTGTAATTTTGTATTACTCATTCCAATAACAGGGCATCTTAAGAGTCCTGCATTGTTATTTATCATCACTACCTCCCCGAGTCGGGAGTGGGTAATTGGCGCGCGTCTCCTGCCTTCCTTCGATTTTTTAGCTTTAATAACTTGACCCACCATCTCCACCCAATCGGATTTCAGCCATTGACCTCCCTTGGATGTGGTATCCCTTTCTCAAGCTCTCTATCCAGCATCAAACCCTGATTCCCCATTACCTGTGATTACCATGGCAGGCGCAGAAAAGAACATCGAAAGTTGATAGGGCAGACATCCAAATTGCCCAGAGGTTATCTAGAGTCACCAATGCGGCAGCAGGCCCTCGCCCCTAAGGTTTTAGATGGTCAGATCAGCAAGCCTTTTCTCCAAATGTTTTTTAGGGTCACCAGCAGGCCATCAATCATAATTTTTCAAGGGTGTGTATGATGCCCTCCTTTATGTGTAACAAAGGGTGTATTGTAGTGCCGGTTCCTTGTCATTTTTGGCAGCCCCCTTTCACTTAGTGCATAGGCTTTATGAGTGTAGGAGTCCCACTACATGAACTATTGTACCCCAATGTGAATGAGGCCCTCCTTTATGTGATATACAGGCTGTTTCGGAGTGCCTCTTGCTTGTAATTGTATTGCAGCACTTGCAATTTATATACAATTGAATATACAGGAAATAATGTTTCCTAACAATTTTTCCTGTAAAATTGATTTTTTTGGGGGGGTTTTGTGCGTATTTGTGTCAGTCTGTAAAAGTGGTGTACAACTCGGACAACATGGTTCCCAGGACCTGGGAGTCCAAGATGCATCCAGACATCGTCTCCATGGTGTTTCCGATCCATTTCGGTGGTGATTCTTTCACTTTCTGACCTTTTCCAATGGACCAGGCACCCTCCCCTCTTCAGAGCAGGGGGCGCCTGGTTGTCTCCCATTGACTTCCACTGTACTCAGGTGCTCGGCCGAGCACACAAATATAGCAATGTGTTCAGCCCGAACACCCGAATACTTTGGTGCTCGATCATCACTAGTGCTGTGTTTATGCAATGAGTTTGGCTCTAGTGCTGTATGTATGCCCTTAGATTATTTCTGGTGCTGTATGTATGTGATATGTTTGGTATGGCACCATATCCATGCTACTACTATATCATAAATAAATAGACTAGCCACACCCTATTATGTAAGTCATGCCTCAAAAAGGCCACTTTCATGTTTACCACCAGGTATCACCATCTTAAGGGCTCTCCCAGGTTTATATCTCTGCGAATATGAACCCTTTCACCATGACAGACAACTACAATATTAAACCCTTTACCACTTTAAGCAACCAGGGATATTAAAAAGGGACTGTCATGTCCTCCAGAAACAACTTTTTTTTTCTAGGCCTCCCTATTCTTGACTAATCGGTGCTATTATTTCATCAGTGTGATATAACAGGCTGGTTTAAACTGTAAAAAAACTGATGTGCGCACCATAGGGTAATTCTGTGAGTACAAAGTTATAAGCAGAAAAAACTTGCAAGGCTCGCCTTACGTGGTTGTGCAAGTGTAGGCACAACACTATTGAGAGTTTGTCTGGCAAGCCTGGACGCCTGGCTATGGCGGTCTGCAGCCACGGGATCACAGTGAATCTTCTAAGTGGAGATGCCTGGAGCCCCCAAGAAGATAATTGGCACAAGGAAAACAAATACGTCCCACGGCGTGAAATACCGTCAACCAGTCACCAGGATCAAGGAAGGAAACTTTTGTTGCAGCAATACAACGCGTTTCAGGGAATCATTCCCCTTCATCAGGTACAAAGGAGCTGCACAACTGTTGTGCAGCTCCTTTGTACCTGATGAAGGGGAGTGATTCCCCGAAACGTGTTGTATCGCTGCAATAAAAGATTCCTTCCTTGATCCTGGTGACTGGTTGATATTATTTCAGCAGGACCTACCGTCTAATGTGTGTGGGGGTTTCAGGAGGGAAAGAAGATGTCAGGGGAAAGAAGTATCAGGTTGTTGGATTTCAAAATACCCAATCCTTTTGTTCTCAGGACAAATAAGCTGCTCTGAGAGGTGTCTGGAAGCTGCTATCTCCCTTCTTGGTCGACAGCTACCTAAAGTGTATGGCCACCTTAATTCCACTACTTTACTTACCGTATATATTTCAACTAATGAATACAATTTTAAATGAATTATGTGAATCAGAAGACAGAGTGCCTTGTGATCTGCAGAATTCCTATATGATGATCCAATTCATGTTGGAAGAAAAGTTGGTGGGAAAAAGCTTTGTAAGAATTGTGTGTGTGATATCATCGAGTGCAGAGTGGTGGTCTACAAAGAGACAACATAAGACTGGAAGCTTTCTGCTCTGTCAGCCATGCACTAAGTGCAGTACATCCAAGAACTTTCTCCTACTCCTACGGCTGCTCTGGGTCCTAGCCCAGCATTCCCAGGCACACGAGGCTTTAGAAAAGCTGGTAGGAATGTTTTCTTCATGCTGGTCATTCCTCATCTGTTGTCTCTGAAGCCCTGCGGGGAGCTAATTAGAACTAAGGTGTAAAGCATCCGATTCTCCTCTATTTCTTGGCCCAGGAAAGTGCCTACTGAGCACACTCAGCACATGGACTGCTGCTCAGGTATTTCCAAACTAATAATTAGGTTATTAATGCCCTGCTGTTTGGCGGCTTCTGTGGATTCCAGGCCAGCTTGGCTTTTTTCCCAAGCAACTCAATGGCTCTTAGTCCTAGTTTTGCATATAAGAAGAGCAGATGAGATTCCACAGTTAGACTCATCATAATCTCATAGATATTCATAGTATTCAGCAACTCAGTGGATATCAAAGGGCCATTTATGAAAACTATGTTATCTTCTGGCCCATTAAGTGACTTGCACAGCGTTCCATACCAATGTATGCCATGCATTGGTTCTACCTGCAGGATAGACTGGAGCATTGGGACTTTATTAAATGATATTAAACGGTTCTGGTTTGCACACATATGTGCGACTAAATACCAAACTATGACTAAATTGATTTTTATCAAAAAGGTTCCAAAATGTTATGGATATTTGAAAGTAAAAAGAAAATATTCACAGAATAAAATACAGATTTCCATGGTTGGGGCCCTAAATAGCTGTTAAAGATCAATTAATGGGTTAACTGTGTATGCAGACCCATGTGTATACACACAGGACCACCGTGTGCTTCTATCGACAAACTTTTATAGTGTCTGGGCCTTACTGTCTCCAAACAGCTGGTATTGATGTCAGAAACTATTACTATTAGAGGGTAAGTACTGACACCCAGTTGGAGCTCCCTGCTGCCACTAGACAGATGTGGGAAACAGCACATGCTCCGGCACTCTTCCTCGCCTCTAATTAATCACCTCTCCTGCGAAGTGATATCACAACATCCCAGGTAACGGGAACAATGTAGACTGTGCTGCGACTTCACATGCAAGATTGTTATGCATAATTTGTTTTGCCCGTTCATTTGGGTGGACGTTTTAATTGTTCTGAACACATCTGACATTTGAAGCCAATATCTATGTAAACTAAACATCCTAGTCTGAGAGTGTAAAGTATAAATCATTTTATAAAATGTATAGAGACATAAATAAGCCTCTTTCAGATGAGCGTGTCCAGTGCGGGAAACACGCTCTGTGTGGGTGTGTGAGTTCCCATTATGGACAACTTGTTTTCAAGGCATAATGATTTATAATGCTTTGTGTCTCTTCTTTACCTTGCATCTACTGAATTATACTGACATAATGTGGTCAGTATATTTCAGTAGATGCAAGGTCAGGCAGAGACACACAGCATTATTAAATCATTATAATGCTGTGTAGTCCTGTGAAATAAGCAGTGGTCATAACAGAAAATCACTCTCCCACACAGAACGTGTTTTCCATACTGGACACACTCATCTGAAAGAGGCCATGGGAGGATTTACCATCTCCCTTTGCCAGTTTTTTGCATTAAAAAGTCGCAAAACTCGGTTTTGTGAGTTTTTAAAGGCCTTTGCAAATAAATCTAGTCACACCTGGCATCACCTTCACCAGTTTCCGAAAGGGGTGTATGGCAAGGGCACTAGGTGGATTGGTCATCGGCCCAAGCACATTTATCATCATTTATGCCAGAAACTGGTATAAATGAGGACTTAAATCTACTTCACCTGTATGATGACGAGGTCTACGCATTGTCATAAATTAAACATGCCTGTTTTGATGAATCAGGGACTCTTTACTAGTCACTAGTAATCCACCTTAGGCTGGGTTCATATCACAGTTTATTTTTTCGTTCTTCTGATCTGAGCAGAAAATTAAAGAAAAAAATGGATCCTGTATTTTAACCATTTGCCTCTGCAAACCGTATTGGCCTTAATAACTAAGCCTTATTTTTCAAATCTGACGTGATGTCACTTTATTTGGTAATAACTTTGGAATGATTTTACCTATCTAAGCCATTCTGAATTTTTTTTCTCATGAAACATTGTACTTCATGTTAGTAGAAAATTTGAGTTGATATGTTTCACCTTTATTTATAAAAAAAATCCCAAATTTACAGAACATTTGATAAAAATTAGCAATTTTAAAAAATTTTATTTGTCTGCTTTCAAGACAGAGAGGGATAACTTTACATTCACCATATGTCTACTTTATTTTGGCAGCCTATTGTAAATATTGTTTAATTTTTTTAGGATGTTAGAAAATTGAAAAGGTGACGTCAAAGGTGAGGTCATGTTTTCATAAAAAAATCTATTTTAGCATATCTTACTGCTACAGCAGCATTATTCATTATTCTCCTGGCGACGCGCTCCACGGGCCGCGTCTGGGTGAAACGCACGCTCACCTCCTGCGTTCCACCGGGCATGTGACATCCTGTTCATCCTAGTCACGTGCCCGGAAGAAGGAAGCGGCAGGGGAACCCGGCGGTATTGGAGTGTATTTAAGACACAGAGTGGTGAGTACACTCTGCTGACAGCCTGCCCTCGGATTAACCATCCTGTGGCCCAGTGTTACCCTATAGCTGGCACCCACTGGTGCATCTATATTGTATGACATAATCTTTAATGCGGTCATGCCCTGTGTGCTTTAGCCTGACTGGCTACCTACGTTTCCAGGCCTCTGACCCATGTTAAAACCCCCTTTTTTCGTACTACTTTGTCTCTTTGGTCGCACAGGCCCAATCCATAGCCCTGTGTGTACTATTGATCTCCCCTGATGATTTTCTGTGACGAACTGAAACGTGACACGTAGGGAGCATTTTTTAGGGACTACTAGGGTTTCTGTCCCCACAGGGCCAGGTATCCGGACGGGGACGCTCCTTGTGGGGTAAGTCCCCGTATAGATAGGTAGGGCATACTAGCCCCTGCCCCCCTTCTTAGGGTTGCCTAGGGTCAACCACCCCGTCACCCACCCAATTTGAAGGGGCACACCTATCCTTTCTGTGTGAACGAGAAGCATCAAAGGACCGTTTCCACCTCCAGTCTTCCGCACGAGACATCCTGATCCACAATCGGGTGAGAACGTTCCTGCTTTTCATAACATTCTGGTCACACTGTCTATATATGTACTATTTTGCCCGCTGGGCTGTCCTGTTAATTTTTGTTTGGTGTAGAGGCTCCTCCTCTGGTGTCTATAATTTTAGATTGACCAAAAATTAAATGTTAAGTTTTATCCCTCTGTCCTACGGGATCAGTATTCATGCAGCATTATTCATAAAGCAATCTTTAGTTACTTCACATACCACTGTTTTCCTCAAGTATTTCCCTTAGTTACAGCTGTTTAAACATTTACTGTATGAGGACCTTCTCAATATGGCCCCTCTGCCAGTTCTCTGAGGCCAAAACTGCTTTTCCTCTCTTCCTATACACACTTGCTGTAGCCAGCCAATAAGATTGGATTACTGAGAGACACGCCTCCTCACTCTGAAGCCTAATGCAGGCATGCAGAGTGAAGGACTGCCCCTCCGTCTTCCTGTCTTCTTAGCCAGAGACAGACAAGCCATAGCAACTGTCTTTTAAGGGAGCAGTGGAAAGGGACAGAGGACATTAATAAAAGCTGTTATTATAAGCAGCAAGAGACCAACCTGCACCAATAGGAGGCTAATAAGCAGCAGCAAGAGACCAACCAGTTGCTGCTACAACACGTGATGGCGTTGCAGACAGCAGAAGCAACCCCAAGCATCCACGATGCCCTTAAAGCAGTCCAGCAGCGATCCCTAAGATGACACCTGCAGGCGACATCGAAACCTACCTTGTGATGTGCGAAAAAGTGGCTACCAGGGAAAAGCTGCCCCAAGACCAGTGGGCTGAGGTCATCGATCCTTTCCTGGCATCAGAGTCCCAGCGCATATATTTTGACTTGTTGGACGATCAACCGGCCGACTACCCGAAGGTAAAGGGTGAGATTTTGGCAAGTATGGGGGTAAATGTGTTGGTCCATGTGTTGGTCCACTAATATACCAGCGGGTATATTAGTGGGGATTTAAGCCGGCTGAACCCCGCAAGACCCCAGTATTATGACTTACTCCCCCTTTTGCAAAAGTGTCTACAGCCTGATGTGCTGAGTCCCATGCTGGATAGACTATTGGCTGACATATTCTGGAGGGTGCTGCCACCCCCTCTTCAGCTTTGGATCGGCCAGGTGTCTCCTGGAAATGCCCTGGAAATGGTGGACCAGGTGGAACACTATGAGGCCACTAAGAAAAGAATCTTAAGGGGTGTTCTTTCGGGAGGGGAGAAGGTAAACCCCAGAACTCCCCACCCCAGGTCCAACAGTATGAGCCGGTGAAACTGAGTGTCGCCATCGGGTTGAGCCCATGGACACTAATTGTGGTTACCGTCAGTCACTGTATGCTATGAAACTGTGTGCCACAGGTACCCTGGAGGCTCTAGACCACTTGTGCCAGGTAGAAGTGGGAGACACTGAAGCTGAGGCGCTGCTGGACTCAGGGAGCTTGGTGACTCTAGTAAGGGCTACCCTAGTGCGGTCCGCTGAGTATACTGCCCGGAAAGTTGAGGTGATGTGCATTCACGGAGACTTAAAAATCTACCCCACAGCACTGGTGACTCAAACCACGGTAGCCGGCAGGTGGACCCACCAAGTGGCAGTCGCCGCAAACTGGCACTACAAACTTATAATAAGGAAGTTACTTTCCGAGTTTCCCGTCCCTATGGCCGGTTGTGAGAGTGACTGGTACCCCTGAGTCAGGCCCAGGAGATTGTCCTTGTTCAGGAGGATGTTTAGAACCCTGGGAACCTGAGGCAGAAGGGACAGCGGTAGGGATGACCACCCCCTCGGTGGAAGAGGGGGAGACAACCCTGCATAGGATAATGGTGGGAGACGTGGGGGAATTGCCACCGGAACCTGAGTTGGCAGACCTCAACGTCTCCGGGGAGAATTTCAGTAGAGCCCAAAGCTGAAACCCAACCCTATCCCAGGCTTTGGAGAATGTGGTAATAGTTGATGGGGTGTCCGAACATCCTGGGGCTGAGTTGATGTTTCCCCGTTTTGTGATCAACCAGAATATGCTATATCGGGTAAACAGCTGCGGGGTGAACCCATTGAATAGTTGGTGGTGCCCCGGGCTTATCGAAAACTCGTGATAGAGTTAGCCCACCAACATGTTCTCGGAGGTCATCATACTACAACGTTTTTACTGGCCCAGTGTGTTTAGAGAGGTGGATAACTTTTGTAAGTCTTGCCCGACCTGCCAAACAACTAGCCCCCAGCACCTGTTCCGCAGTCCCTTAGTGCCTCTCCCAATTATCAAGACTCCATTTGAAAGAAGAGCTATTGATCTCGTAGACCCAGTACCGAAGTTTGCTAGAGGGCACCAACTCGGTACCCGTAGGCGGTGCCACTGTGACATACATCAGCCAAACTCATAGCAAAGGAGTTAATGGAGATGTTCTCCAGAGTGGAGCTACCTGAAGAGCTTCTGACTAACCAGGGGACCCCTTTTATGTCCAAGGTCATGCGGCAACTCAAGTTGCTGAACATCAAACAGATACGTCTGTCTATCACCCGTAAACTGATGGCCTAGTAGAAAGGTTTAATAAAACGTTAAAAACGAGTACTGTTTAAGGACGAGAAGGACTGGGACCTCCTTCTGCCCTATCTTATGTTTGCAGTGCGAGAAGTGCCCCAGGCTTCTACTGGGTTCTTGCCCTTTGAACTTCTATATGTCAGACATCCACGTGGTCTGTTGGATATAGCCAAAGAGGCGTGGGAGCAACAACCCACACCATATAAAAGCGTTATTGATTATGTTACCCAATAAAATATTGCTTTAGCACCAAATGTTTCATAATCACAAGGGATAACAGGAGAAAATGTACACCACTACTTGTATTTTTCCTGAATATGGCAACACCCCATAAACTGATGTTTGGGGACAAGGCAGCATTCAGAAGGGCCGTACCCTGGATTTTCTCACATAGAATTTGCTGTAATCTTTTTAAGGGCCATCATTTTTCTATTATTTGTTGACTGAGCTATGTGACGGCTTGTTTTTTGTGGGACAAGATATAGTTTTTATTGGTAGTATTTTGGGGTACATATGACCCCAACATATGATTTTTTTATACCTTTTTTGGGGAGGCGAGGTGTGCAAAAATTGCAATTCTGTCAGTGTTTTTTTATTTTTTATGCGGTTCTCCATGAGGTATATACATGATAACTTTGTTCTGTGGGTCGATATGATTATGGCTATTCATATAGTTTAATATTTTGCATCACTTTATACTAACATCCATAACATTTTTTCTTACGGTATTCACCACACGGGATTGGTGACATGATCCTTTTATAGATCAGGTCATTACGGATGTGGAGATACCAATTATGTGTAGTTTATTTTAGATTTTTTTAACAGGGAGCCAGCCTTGACCTTTTGCTTTCTTGACTCTGTTACAGTTTTCTCCTTCTTCTTTAGGCCCCTGCACATATCTAAGCTAGGGACCGGCATCTAGTTGTACACCGTCAGTTAGGACGGGCCGTGCAAATAGGTAGGGACAGAGGTGCGGGTGGAAATCAGGTCTGCAATCTGCCCTTCCTACGTAACAGAATCACAGGCCATACCAATTACCATGGACCCTATGCGTGATCTCACAGATCAGGTACATAATCTGGCCCAAATGGTGCAGGAATTGGGAGAGAGGCTACAGCAGCAGGACCTGCTTCAGACCCCACCTATTGCGGCCTCTTCCATTCAAAATCTTGAACCCCATGTTAAATTGCCGGATCGTTTTTCAGGAGATCGTAAATATTTTTTGACATTTAAGGAGAGCTGTAAACTCTATTTTCTTTTACGCCCTCATTCTTCAGGTTCCGAACAGCAAAGAATAGGCATTATAATTTCTTTGCTGCAGGGGGACCCACAAGAATGAGCTTTCTCCCTCCCCATGGACTCGCCTTGCCTCTTCTCTGTTGAAGCGTTTTTTTCAGGCTTTGGGTGTATTATATGACAAACCCGATAAATCGACTGTAGCAGAGTCTCAATTAAAATCTCTGAGTCAGGGGGACAGACCTGTGGAGGAATACTGCACCCAATTCCGGAAGTGGTGCGTTTCCTCTGGCTGGAAACGATCCAGCGCTGAAGTGTCAGTTCAGGGCTGGACTTTCTGAAAATGTAAAGAACATGTTGGGTCAGTTATGCCTCTCCTAATACCTTAGAACAGACTATGACTTTGGCTGTTAGACTGGACCGACGTATTAGGGAAAGACAAAGAGAACAACAGATGTTTCCACAGGTGGTGGTCAACCCAGATCCCTCACCCCTGAGAGCCAGATTGTAGAATCCTCCAGAAGAGCCCATGCAGATCAGAATAACCAGAAGGGATCAAAGACGTCAAAGGGGTGCCGGCTTTTACTGCGAAGAGTCTGATCGCTGGCTCCCTCCAGGAGATCACCAGGGACGAAAGCCCAAAAGGATACGGTACTCCTGGAAGTAGTTAAGGAGAAAATATTGTTACCAGTAGCTATTTCCTTGGGCTCTTGTAAAGGTTTTGGTAAGGCATTTATTGATTCAGGGTCCGCCTTTAATTTTATTGACTATAATTTAGTTATTTCCATGGGGGTACTCATATTGTCTCTTTTTGACCCTATCCACATTATTGCTATTGATTCCACTCCTTTGGGGGGCAGTACTGTAGAATGTTGTACTCCGGAGGTAACCTTGACTGTGGGGGCTTGTTATATGAAATTTTTTTCTTTTTTGATAGTAAAAAAAATACCTGTGGAGGTAGTTTTGGGCATGCCTTGGCTCCAGATTCATAACCCAGCCATCAACTGGTCCACAGGTGAATTAGAGAAATGGGGACTTAAATATGATTCATGTTGTCTACCCGTTATTCAGGCTGGGGTCATTACTGGGTCGGAAACCCTTCCCCCATACATCAGTGACTTTGTCTATGTTTTTTCCATGTCCAATGCTGAGTTCCTTCCCCCTCATAGACCATATGATTGTGACATTGAGCTGATTCCAGAATCCAAGTACCATAGAGGTCTTATTAATAATTTGTCCGGTCCTGAACAGAAGGCTATGAGAGAATATTTGAAGGAGAGTTTACAAAAAGGTCATATTAGACCCTCGGTGTCTCCTCAGGGGGCAGGATTTTTCTTCATTGAGAAAAAAAGATGGGGGATTAAGACCTTGTATTGACTACAGAGAGTTAAACAAAATTACTATTAAAAATCAGTACTCTTTGCCATTGATTCCGGACCTGTTCAATCAGGTTTTTGGAGCTCAGAGGTTCACTAAACTCGATCTCAGGGGGGCCTACTGTCTTATTCGAATTAAGGAGGGGATGAGTGGAAAACGACCTTTAATACCCCTGAGGGTTATTATGAATATTTAGTGATGTTATTTGGGTTAAGTAATGCCCCAGCGGTTTTCCAAAATTTTGTCAATTATATTTTTAGACGATTTATTGGAAAATTCATGATTGTGTATTTGGGTGACATTTTGATTTATTCACCTGACTGTGATTCTCATATTAGCCACATTAGACAGGTATTGGAGGTTCTTTGTGAGAATCAACTATTCGCTAAACAGAAAAAGTGTATCTTTGGGGTACAAGAAATTTTATTTTTGAGATATATTCTCACACCCCAATCCTTTAAAATGGATCCGGGAAAAGTGCAGGCTATTCTGGAATGGGTGAGACCCTCCTCCCTTAAAGCGTTACAATGTTTTCTGGGTTTCTCTAATTATTATCGAAAATTTATTACACATTTTTCTGTTATTGCTAAGCCTCTCACCGACCTAACCAGGAAGGGGGCGGATCTACTGAATTGGTCGCCAGAAGCCATTAAAGCTTTCAAAACACTCAAGAGGTGTTTTGTTAATGCCCCAATATTGGTTCAACCTGACCAAGAGGCCTTTTGTAGTTGAGGTCGATGCCTCAGAGGATGGGGTAGGAGCAGTACTCTCCCATGGGCCAGCAACTCTTACTAATATAAGGCCCTGTGCATTCTTTTCTCGTAAGTTCTCTCCTACTGATCCGCTGCCTAGTTGTACGCCGTCAGTTAGGACGGGCCATGCAAGTAGGTAGGGACAGAGGTGCGGGTGGAAATCAGGGCTGCACTCTTCTCTTCCTACGTAACAGTTTTCATTTTTTTTTATCAATTATAAATGACCAGATATGGGAAAATACTTTTTCTTTAAACTTTTTTTTTTTTTTTTTACTTGAAGATCCAATAGGGATGATGGATGTACTGTACTCTGCTGTACTCTTCTATGCCAGAATATAGTACTATGAGTTTTACACTGACACTAAGCCTCAATGTAAAATTTTACGTTTTAAGAAAAAAGGCACTCTTTACAATAATCAAACTATAAAAAATATCTCAAGGTCTACCCTGTCAGATGAATGCCGTAAAAAAAAAAACTGTGCCAAAATAGTAATTTTTTAGTCACTTTACAAAAAGTAAGTGATCAAAAAGTACTATGTACCCCCAAATGATACCAATGAAAATGTCATCTTATCTTGCAAAAAAGATGATCAACATGAATTTTTTTTAAATATGACTAATGGAACCCAAAAACAGGATTTTTTTTCAAAAATCCTTTTATTATGTATTATTGAAAAAATAGCACATGATCTACCCTGTCAGGTGAACGCAGTAACCATTTTTTGTTACCTTGCTTTACAAAAAGCTTAATAGTGAACAATCACAAAGTACTATGTATCCCAAAATGGTACCTATGAAAAACTCAACTAATCCCACAAAAAACAAGCCCCCACACAAGACGATCGGCAGAAATATGAAACAAAATTTTGGGCTCTAAGAAAATTGCAACAGAAAAACAGCATGTAAGTTATTAAATAAGCCAGTACTCTCTGCTTTGCACTGATGAGAGGCAATCACTCCAAAACAGCTGTCTGCAGATGTGGTGCTGGCTTATTTAATATCTAAGTCATGTCTCAAGGCCTATTTAAAGGTTCAAACACTGACTTATTGGATAGCTGCCTTTCATCTGGTGGCATTAGAGGCGGAGCTTTTTAAGAGCTCATTTGCTTCCCAGAATTCCAGAGGAGCATGTATGGCCTATAAGTCTCCTCACGCCGACTAAGGCGCTCTCCCCCCAAGGAGAGATAGTACCCCGAAATTCTGACTTAGGCCTCTCACCCAATTAAGCCAGTACTCTCTGGTCTGTACTGATGAGGGGCAATCACCCCAAAACAGCTGTCTACAGATGAGGTACTGGCTTATTTAATAACCGAGTCATGTTTCAAGGCCTATTTAAAGGGTTGAACATTGACTTGTAGGATAGCTGCCCTAGATCTGGTGGCATAAGGGTCCATTCACACGTCCGTTGTTTGTTTCCTGATCTGTTCCGTTTTTTGCTGAACAGATCTGGACCAGATCTGGACCCATTCATTTTCAATGGGTCCTGAAAAAAAACGGACAGCACAATGTCAGATTTTTTTTCAGGACCCATTGAAAATGAATGGGTCCAGATCTGGTCCAGATCTGTTCAGTAAAAAACGGAACAGATCAGGAAAGAAACAACGGACGTGTGAATGGACCCTTAGGTAGAGTTTGTTAAATGCTCATTTGCATCCCTTTCTGCCCAGTCATTTTTGTCACCATGCCTTACAAAAAGCATAATAGCAAGGAATCAAAAAGTATGATGTAACCCCAAATGATACCAATGAAAACCTCAACTTATCATGCAAAAAATGAGCATCTACACAAAACGATCAGCAGAAAAATAAAAAATAAATGGTGACACAAAAACAATGGCAAAATGTGAAAAAACTATATAAAATTGGTATCTCTGTAGTCGTACTGACCAGCAGAATAAAGGTAACATGTCATTTTTCTTGAACAGTGTTCACTGAAATAACAAAACCCAAAAAGCAATGTCAGATTTGGTGCATTTTCTTTATCTTGCTTCCCAAAAAGGTAAATAAAAAGCGATAAAAAAAATCGTATGTATATCAGAATAGAACTAATGATAAAGCTCCATTGAGAGAAAAATAAAATGTATGGTTGTAAGAAAATTGATGTACTGGTATCCAGAAGCTGATTAATAGCAACATGGCACTTGTAGACCAGTCCACCAAAATCTGCCCTCCAAAAACCATATGGTGTGCCCAAACAGCAATTTACAACCACATCTGAGGTGTTGCCGTCTTCAAGAGAAAATGTTTAACAAAATTTGGGGTGCTTTTTCTCCTGTTACCCCTTGTGAAAATGAAAAAAAATTGAGCTTATGCAACAGTTTATTGCAAGAAATTAAAAAATTTATTTCCACAGCCAAATGTTTCTAAATTATATGAAACTCCTGTGGGATCAAAGTGGTTAGTATACCCTTCAATACATTTGTGTGCAAGTAAAGCAGTACAAACACACATGGAGTGCTTTTGTGTACAGCAGAATCAGGTTCATTAATACGACTGTATGAATGGGTCTGCATCCACTCCGCAATTTAGCGGAATGGGTGCGGACCCATTCATTTTAATGGGGCCACAAAAAGTACGGACAGCACACGTTGCTTCATTCTGTGGACCCACCGTGCTTCATACATTGCTTCATTCTGTGGCTCCACAAAAAAGATAAAACATGTCATATGCAAGTAATGCTCGAGCAATGTTTCCCCAACCAATACCTGCTAAATTCTTATGAAATCCGGGAGCTATGATGGCTTTCTTTGGAGAAGGGGTTGTTTAACAAGCTGATCAGTTTTTTGTTTGGAATTTGCTTCCAATAAATGTCTACTCAGTCATATAATTATGAATCTCCTCAGTCCTTCAATTCCATACCTGTGAATTAAAAGGACATTCAAGTGGGGTGACTTATGAAAAATATTCTACAGTTTTCAACCAACACCTGGATCTCAATACTTTTGCAATTGCATATACGTAACGCCTATTGGTAGGAACAGAAACGGACAGTGAGCCCTAAGCTAGAACCCAGCCCGCTTTCCCTACCTACTTGCAGTGCAAGCCCTAGGTAGCAAGACCGCAACTGGTCGACAGTCCAGTCCCTTATCTACTAATGTGCAGAGACAAACACCTCAATACAAACGACACAAAGAACGTGTTGTACGTAAATGGGTCAAAACCAGGAGGACAACGCAGAACAAGAACAAGAGACAGACACGGTTGAAAGATGAGCCAAAATCAGAGCTAGACGGACAATGCAGTACCAAATGATAGAGAGAGAAAATGGTCAGAAGACAAGTCGGGGTTAGAAGAACGAGTAATCCAATAAGCACACAAACCAGGAAATCAGCTAGTGAGTCAGAGACTATGACTGGCACTGGTGTATGGCCAGGAAAGGGTTTAAATAGTTCACAGAGTCCCAGGATCAGAACCTGATAGGTCATGACTCGGTGCTCCATTAGTCAGAACACTAGCACACAGGAATAGATCAGCTGAGCAATCAGCCCACTGTTAGTCTCCTCCAGCACACGCCCGCTGTGGGGAGAAAGAGCATTGCATCCAACCAGGGGGTGTGGCTTAGAAGAGCATCTCTCCCAGCGCACTAACGAGAAGCTGGAGCTCTCGCCGCTGAAGCCCGGGCAGGTAAGTTTGTAACAATGTAATGACATTTTATAGTATAGAGACTCAATGAAATCTACCATGTACAGTGGCACATGCTGTTTGCTCTTTTTCTAATTTCTCTATCTACTTCACTGAGGTGGACACACATGCTCAGTTCCATTTTACCATTACCACCAGAACATGTCCCCTGAGAAAGAACACACCCCTGTGCTGCCAGCTTGAAATAAATCTAGCAGAGCAATTGGAACAATGAATGGGAACATCTCTGGATCTATGTAAAGTACAAGTTTGTAACAGATTGTCATGTACTAAGTGAAATTGGATATTTATTTTTTACATTATACGTTGGATAACCGCTTTAAATAGAAAGTCTTTGCCTTCTCTTTAAATAAAACCACTTTTTGTCCTTGGGAGAGTGTACAAACTATGCAGTAGGATCAACCACATAAAAACTTTACCGGTACCTCGCTATATGTAGCAGGCAGTTTTTCAAGATCCAAGTCAGTCACTTACACTACTCACAGGAATGGAATACCCTGGTGCTTCTCCTCTCCAATGTCATTCAGTCTCCAACCACCTTTAAACTGCTCCAATGAGTAGCAGGAATTGCCGTGCCGTGTACCCTCAGAAGAGAGATTTACATAGCATAGGTCTACAACACCCGATTCCACCAAGACACTTTATTTACTCACAAAACAGATTCCTTGGTCAGTGCATATAAAATCCAAATTGCCCGGCCCGGGTTTCGCTCCGCTTCGTCAAGGGGCATACTCAATTTCCCATCAGGTAGGGGAAGTGTTGCAACATGTCACTTTTGTATAATAAATTAATTTTTAACACATTTCTCTATAAAACCAATTCACAGCTAAAACAATCACATAAAACGCTCAAAATACATTTATCTTTTTAAAAACAAAATCCGTCACATATAACACCATAAAATGTCCTACTTTCTCAGATAAAACTTTACAAACTGCTGTATGGCATACCTAGCCTCTCCACATATTTATTATACCTATAGGAGCATTTATATCATTCTGTGAGTGGAATATCTTCTCACCACCCTCTTGCTCCTAACCTCACTGTGGATGGAACAATATGCCAAACATTTCCACCTTAAAACACTTCGTTTTTTTTTCCATAGTTGCTGCTTATAGAAGAAAGGGAATTGGCAGATTCGGGAGAAGAATTGGTAGTTAAGCGAAGGGTGTTTTAAGATGGATATTAGAGATGAGCGAATCGAAGCTGGTGAGGTGGAATTTGATCTGAATTTCAGGAATTTGCACCGAATCCGAATTTCCTCATGCTTCGTGGTAACAAATCAAATTTTTTCCTAAAATGGCTGCTACACGTGTGAGGACCTGGAGCAAGGAATTCTGGGAAGGCGGGATCCCCCACAATGCCATGCATGCAGCCAATCAGCAGCCAGCCCTGTGATGTCACAGCCCTATAAATAACCTCAGCCATCTTGGATCCTGACATTTTCCAGTGTATTTAGTGCAAGGAGAGACGTGTCTGCAGGCGCTAGTGACAGTGCTAGAAAAAACTTCATTGTGCTAACAAAACGATTTACAAGTGCAGGCAAAGATTATTCAAGGTGTAGGGAAAGGATAGGGAGGAATCATTCCGCAGCATTTCTGTAGAACAAGGTTCAGTAGGGGAGGTTACAGCCAGTTACACCTTGCTGCACTGACTGCGAATCCAAATTGCCATTATACAGCTCAGTAATTCCAGCAAACCGTTCTTGTTATTGGGGTGCAAGTGCTGTTTGATACAGTCATTAACAGGGTTTATTACAAGGAAATATTTATACATCCTATTTGCCCTTGTGAAGTGCAGTGATATGTTCTAGTGGGAAAAAAGGGCTCATTAGACGTTGTGTGGTGAAGTGCAAAAATTACAGCCCTTTTTGTCGTGTATTAGTAGCAAAAGTAAAATATATTTGCCATTCAGCGGTGCAGTTATATGTTCTAAAGCCCTTTTTTGTGTGTATTAGTGGCACAAAAAAAGTATTTGCCATTGTGTGGTGAAGTGAGAAAATTACAGCCCTTTTTGGCGTGTATTAGTGGAAAAAAAGGGGCTTATTAGCTGTTGTGTGGTGAAGTGAAAAAATTGCAGACTTTTTTGGGGTGTTTTATTTTCCTTTTTATTTATTTATTAGATTTTTTTTGGCATTAGCAATACTGATGGATTACTGACCAAATGCTGACCGAGTGAAGGCGGATGCTCCACAGACAGGATCCGTTTTTAGGGGGTTATTTTTCTGATGGATCAGAGGAAGGGTAAAATAATCAGTGACGTCAGCACAAACTTACTGCTGACACCCTCTCCACTCTGTCGGGGGCTCTACTTGTATAAGCGTTTAATAGAACAGGTTCTGTAGACATCTATGTGGAATTAGCTGACGACGGTGTAAAAGGAGCGCGCTTCTTCTTGCGCTAACATCGACCTGTAAGGCTGAGTTCATACTTGAGTTATTTGGTCAGTTTTGGCCCCAAGAGTGCCTAAATAAGTGAAGTGTGTTATCTGCATGTCATACGGACTCACAGTATTATTTCACTACCAAAGCAGACTCCCTATGCGTGTTACTGCAAGGCACAGTGTTCCATGCCACTATAAAGGCTCTCTGCAGCCAGGAAATAGCTGTTTTTAATGCGATTCACCGCAAATAAATTCGTATCGAACCGAATGTTTTCAAACAATTCAGCAAACCGGCTGAATCGAATTTTTGAAAAATTTGCTGATCTCTAATGGATATGTTCAGAATATGGTTCCATCCACAGTAGGAACTAGAAATGCTCCTATAGGTATAGTAAATCTGTGAAAGGGCTAGATATGCTGTAGAGCAGTTTGTAAAGTTTTATCTGAGAAATTGGGACATTTTATGGTGTTATAAGTGATTGATTTTGTTTTTAAAAAGACAAATGTATTTTGAGTGTTTTATGTGATTGTTTTAGCTGTGAATTGGTTTTGTAGAGAAATGTGTTTAAAAACACAAATGTATTATATGGAAGTGACGTGTTGTAACACTTTGATAAATTCTGCCCATGGCTGATGGGAAATTGAGTAAGCCCCTGACGAATCTGTTTTGTGAGTAAATAAAGTGTCTCGGTGGAATCGATGTTGTAGACCTATGCTATGTAAATCTCTCTTCTGAGGGTACACTGCACGGCGATTCCTGCTACTCGTTGGTTGAGATTTTTTGGAGCGTTTTGAAGGTGGTTGGAGACTGAATGACATCGGAGAGGAGAAGCATCGGGGTGTTCCGTTACTTTGTCTTCTCTTTATATTTCAGAATCAGTAGAGTTTGTCTCATCTCCGTTGAGCAGGAGATTGATGAGCACAACGTTGCCAGCATCGCTGCACTGCTGTATAATATGTTCATACAATGTGCAGAATGGTTTATTTACTGTTATTTCCAGTCAGATCTACATCTTCTTTCATTCTTCACTCTCCTTAGCATATCATCATCTCACCTTACGTCACCAATTTATCATCCTGTTACTTCTGTCCAGCTTCCCACTATCATAATCATTTCACATCAACGTAACTATGAACCATTACCCCTTTAGAGAATGATAGGAGTGCAGTTAAGTTACAAAATGTATACATTAAGCTTGATTCATTCTTCTTTTGATCTTCTAATGGTCACAGAGTCAAAGGAATTATAAATGGATAGGGCTAGAAACAAATCTCCTCCTCAGGTCTGTTTAGATCTCCGGGGATAACAGATGCTGGGACCACTGCCCCGATTTTGTTTGAGATAGAGGTAAATGAGTAATACTGTCATTGTAATGTCCAAATAGTAGTGCCATACTATGAATAAATTATACGAGTGCATTTCAGGGGCGGACATACCGCCTATGCAGCTGGTTCAGCTGCACAGGGGCCCAGCGTGGGAGTGGGCCCATTCAGTTCAGACAAGCCCACCGGGGAGCCGGTGAAATCCTAGGTGGGCCCCAAACTAACAAGTGAGCTTCTTGCTTTTAAATCAGTTTTCGGTAAGCTTCTCCCCCTGTGTGATCATACACAGTAGAAAAAGTGGCAGGCAGCAGTGGGCCCCGCTTCCTGAACTTGGGACGGACTCAGAGATAAAAGGCTGCTCAGGGGTCCTGCTGCACCTGCCCCAAGCATCTGGTATAGGCAATACTTCCTGAATACCACCGCTGATTCATAGGAGAACTGACAGATTTTAATGGTCAGTAGGCTGCGTCCACATAGTCAGATTTTTCCAAAATTGCAGCAAAGCCCCCCACACAATTTTCTGGAAAATAAGACCATGACCAGCTGATAACAGCAGAACTAGACATTTTGCACTGATAAAACATAATAGAGTTTCTTGTGGTCGCTTGTACTATTGGTCGCCCTGCTATATCCAGTAGTCTAATATCGAATGAATGGGGTAGCAGGGAACATGTTTGGCTTGTGACACCATTAGGACAAGGATACATGACTCCCATTCTCAGGATCAGTGGGGGTCCAAGCAGTTAGATTTCCACAAATTTTAAAATTGTATTTACATTTGTTCCCCCCCTTTTTAAAAAATAAAATAAAATCCCACTATGGAACTCTAGGAGGCTTGTTTGCCAGTATAATACATTGCAATATTGTATTGTATGGGTGCACAAAGATGTGCAGCCTTCAATAGAGTCCCCATGCATTGGCACGCAGCAACCATGGTGCAAGGTGCCCATAGGGGGGCAGTGCCTCTGTCAAACCCCTTAGATGTCTTAATCACTATTGATGGCATATTAGTACACTATGTTATAAGCATAGCTACCAATAGTCCCAAATTTACTATGATTGTAGGGAATCCTTGCAATTTTGAATTGTCCCATGCCAAAAATATATGGTTCTTATGTAAATCTCACTCATAAGTGGGTATTCTAAAGCTGGTTTGGGGCATGCCTTAAAGGCTATGGACACATTTGGGGGCATTTTTTAATTATTACATTGTATTCACTTTGAGCTAAAATAATTTTTTCAATTGGTCTTTATTAAAAATTTTGAGCCCCTTTCTATGTACAGCCTTGAGATTCTCTAGTAGCATGCTCTGTGTTTTCAACGTGTTCCCTCAAGTAGCTCAGCTGACGGCTCCTTATTCCTGATCTCTGACCTTATAAACACTAGTGTTGAGCGCGAATATTCGAATTCCGAATATTTATCTCGATTATCGCAACTTCGAGAATTCACGAATATTTTAAATATAGTGCTTTATATTCGTTATATAAAATATTCGTCATTTTCTACATTTGAACACATGATTCCATTTTGCTTCTTGCTTGTGGGCCAATGAGTCATTGGCCCACAAGCAACTTAAGCAGGGAGGAATCATGACGTTAGATGGAAAAAATTACAAATATTCTAAAAAAGCAAATACGGTATATAGCACTATATCGAATATATTTATTTTTTAGAATATTCGTCTTTTTTTTTTCAGTCTGTACAGTTGTTCTACTTCGGCATACTCCTCCCTGACAAGCGTCCCCGTCACCATGGGAACGTCTGGGGGTTAGAAAATCGGATCTGAGTTTTCACGATCTTACTGAGCGAATATTCATAAAAACTAATGTAGAGCAATTTAGCTAATATTGTGCTATAATCTTTGTCTAATAGTTGTCATTTTTTTCTCATCTGAAGTCCAGATTTGAAAAAAATTATGACTATTATTAAAAAAGATTATAGCACTATATTAGCTAAATTGCTCTACATTAGTTTTTTTATATTTTCAATATTGCTATATATTCTTATTTTAGAATATTACAAATATTCTGAAAAGCGAATATAGCACTATATTAGCTATATTGCTCTATATATTTGTTTTTTAGAATATTTGTCATTTTTTTTCCATCTGAAGTCATGATTCCTCCCTGCTTAAATTGCTTGACAAGCAACTTAAGCAGGGAGGAATCATAAGGTCAGATGGAAAAAAATGACGAATATTCTAAAAAACGAATATATAGCACTATATTC
Source organism: Bufo gargarizans (assembly GCF_014858855.1). Taxonomy (NCBI): domain Eukaryota; kingdom Metazoa; phylum Chordata; class Amphibia; order Anura; family Bufonidae; genus Bufo; species Bufo gargarizans. The sequence continues at coordinate 146,965,421 of NC_058086.1, forward strand.
TATAGTGCTATATATTCGTTTTTGACCCACTCCTGTTGTGATCGCGTAATATTCGCATATTACGTAATCATTCGACGAATATTCTACAAGAGATTTGCAAAATATCACAAATTCGAATATGACCCCTGCCACACTTATTATAGGTCAGTTCTTTTCTTACTGATAAGAATATGGCTAAAATAAGTGTATTTGAGCTACTAGTCACCGTATTTAGAGATAGGGGGTATTAGATGACCGCCACAAAGTAAAAGTGCAATTCTCACAGCTAGGCAGAAGTTAACCCTTTATGACAAAACTGCTGAATATTAAAAGTTTCCCCCGAAGGTGTTCATATCCTTTTAATGCCCTGAGCATATCAGAAGGAACTTTAGTAAGTATGCATGGGAAGGGAAGAGGGTACAAAAACAATCTAGTGGTTTTTTTTTTTCAAGCTGAGGAGCACATGTGACCCTTGTACGGTCTGAAAGTTACAAAGAAGGGACTGGAGTGTGGCAGCAGCGGACCAAAGGAGTCAAAACAGAATGGTGGGGAAGTATGCTTCCCTGTTTCCTCTGCAGGTCTGATAGTGGGGGAGATAAAAAGTGTTTAAAAGCTGGAGAACCACTTTCCAAGACCTCTATGACAACAATCTAAATCAGATGAAGGTTAATAGCCTAAAAGTTATATTTCAATATATTGTAAAATGTCTCCAGTATATATCTACCTCATTTTCCCTTCATATCCTCTATAGGCTGTTTACATAATATTTTGCAAAAAAATGTTCTCGAAGTACTGATTTACTCAAGATGTTATCTTGCATGCCACTAGTATATTAAAGTCATGTGATATAATAGGTACTGCTTCATCTAAGCAATGTATGTCATTTAAATAAGCTCTACTGGCCATAAGTGCAGTGATTAGGGTATGGTCAGAATAAGGGGATGACAGGCCGAACTGGATGGACAAATGTCTTTTTTCGGCCTTATGTACTATGTTACTCCTTTTGTTATTCCCATTTTCCCCACAAGATGTCAGTACTGCTGCATTATATTCAATCACTGACATTTTTGTGATGTTCTTGGTGCTTTTGTTCCTTTTTCTGTTTTTCATTAGACATTTCCATTGTTCTAATGTTAGGCTACTTTCACACTTGCGTTAAGAGCGGATCAGTCTGGTGTCTGCACAGACGGATCCGCTCCTATAATGCAGACGATGGGATCCGTTCAGAACGGATCCGTCTGCATTATAGTTTAGAAAAAATTCTAAGTGTGAAAGTTGCTCAGACGGATCCGTCAAGACTTTACATTGAAAGTCAATGGGGGACGGATCCGTTTGAAATTGAGCCATATTGTGTCAACTTCAACTGGATCCGTCCCCATTGACTTACATTGTAAGTCTAGACGGATCCGTTTGCCTCCGCACGGCCAGGCGGACACCCGAACGCTGAAGCAGTGTTCGAGTGTCCGCCTGCTGAGCGGAGCGGAGGACAAACGCTGCCAGACTGATGCATTCTGAGTGGATCCGCATCCACTCAGAATGCATTAGGGCTGGACGGATCCGTTTGGGGCCGCTTGTGAGAGCCTTCAAACGGAGCTCACAAGTGGAGCCCCGAACGCTAGTGTGAAAGTAGCCTTACATTTGTGATAAAATTAGCTAACTTTATGCTATTTTCAAATAAAGAGTCTATAAATCAATATGTAAACACCTCTACCCCCCATGCCTATGGCTGGAATATACAGTACATTACTGAACTGGGAGCCATTAAGCTGCAGAATCATGATTATGTGTGCTCTTTATTTAATACATTTTTGAATGGTTATATCACTTTTTTTGTTCTCAGCTTTTCTTGCTGTCTTCCAATAGTTACATGACTCCTACCCAGCAATAGTTTGTCTTTCCATATGAAAAAATTAGAATGAAAATAATTTTATTTGAAAACAAATATTATTATTTTTTTATCAGTATAAGGCTACATCTACACGATGACATTTGTCGCGTAACATTTTGTTGCACTAATGTCGCGTAACAATTTTTATAATGGCAGTCTACGGTGTCGCACTGCAACATGCAACATGCTGCGACTGCGACGCAACAGATGGATTTTTCTGCGTCGCAGCATGTTGCAGTGCGACACCATAGACTGCCATTAAAAAAATTGTTGCGCAACATTGGTGCAACAAAATGTTGCGCTACAAATGTTGCAGTGTAGTTGTGCCCTATCTGTCACGCGACTTATTGTCGCGGTAGACGTAGCCTTAGTCCCAAGAAAAAAATAGCAGTTTTCATGTGATCAATCTGACGGCCAGGTTTTTCCTCTGAAAAAACTAAAAAAACAAAACAAAACAAACATGCACTACTTTGGTCCATTTTGCAGACCCAAGAAACCTATTCAAGTCGATGAGATGTCATCCATATTGCAATATTCCTGTTATTTAAAGTCATTTTATGCTCTGTATACCCAGTATAGTAATGTATGGAAGTGGCAGAGTTAATCAACTCTGGGACAGCTCCTACAGTAAGTTTAGGTGTGGATCCTGGATCCTACCCTAGCTCAGTCTAGAGAGTTCTAGACTGGAGTTAGCTTGTAGAGGGAGAGTGCGGAACTACGTGCCTTCCATTCCTCACAGGACTGGACTATAGCTACAGAGACTCACAGATCTCTGAATAATCTACAGAAAGGAAGAAAGAGAGAAAGAGACAATAAGGTTCAGAAATCTGGATGGCTGAGCATTGGAGTCAGTAAGGTATTTGTGCTACCCAAGCTATTTAGACTTTAATGCAGTGAGGGGAATACTGTTAATGCACTTTTCACACTTGAACACGACTTCGCAAAAAAAAAAACTGCATGCTGCAGTCAAGAATTACAGGCACAATTGCAAAAGGGAGATTGCCAGCTGAAGATTCTGTAGAAAGAGACTTGAGAAAGAGAGGAAAGACTATAATAATTTCCATCCTTGCTCAAATCCATACAAAACCATCTGGGGAGGTTTGCACGGTATATTATGAGAACTGTGTTTTTGCAATATTTAGATGGACTACGAGTCCCATTTTGCACTACAATAAAGAGAGATGTTTATTTTGTTAAATCTGGCCTGGTTACTGACTCCTGCACCATATCCTGTCCTGGCCAATGTACTCTACACGGCCTGCCTTGCACCCACACAAATACTTCACATTACAGGCACCCCAACTACCATCAGACAGGAGACCCAGAACCAGGCTGTATCCTGGGTGGTAAAGGGGTATGTATTCCTTTCACCACATGGCCCTAAGATGCTACGGTGTGAGGAAAGCCACTGTGATAGACTGTAAAAGCCAGAGCCACTACCACTCCCATCGTCTGCTCCAGCAACTCCATTTCATTTGAACTGTTGAACAATTCAGAATAGTGAAGAGTATGCTAGTAATGTGTATGTTATGTTATTGTTCATTGAAAGCTGTTATATCTCCCTGCACTCAAGTCTGCCATGTAACTTGCATCCATGTTTAATATGCCATGTGTACTGTGCCTTTAAGCTGATAGGAGATGCCAGCAAGATAATGTCCTAATATGGTCCTTATAAAGCCTCATTAGAGAGGGTTCCTTGATAAGGTATTGCACTTAGATGAGTGCACAGGCCCTGACTGTATCTTGGTGGGAGATGTTGCAGGCAGTATGTTTCTAACAGTACTTTGGTTAGGCTGCCATCTAGTGGGCAATCTTGTTATTGTAGATGGAGGATATGCTGCTAATTGCAAAGGACCTTTTTCATTGCATGATCTAATTATGCAGGTCCTAAAACCCAAAGGTTCCTTTACACGGAACGATACAGCAGGTGATTGTCAGGAAGGAAAAGTTCTTTCCCGTCAAGCTTCTGTTCCTCAGCGACAAGAGATCACTAATGCATCGCTCGTCCCCATACAGACTTGTTTGCTGACAGCAGAGCGTGTTTACACAGCATGATCTGCTGCTGGCAAACAACAATTTTTGTGTCCACCCGATCACCTAGTGAACGAACATTTTGCTTGTTCATCAAGTAATTGGCGGCACTTTTACACTGGCAGATAATCGCTAACGACCCTTTGAATGCTCGTTAGTGATTATCTTGTAGATTCTTGGCTGTTTAGAGACATCACATGCCTGTGAACTGAAAAACTGCAGGCTAACATCATGGTGATGAATAAGTGCCTGAAACTGAGAGAGACGCCACACAGCACTGAGAACCTGAGCTGGAAGATGCTGCCATTCCTGTGTGTAGTTAGCTGGCAGTAGAGGTGAGGGGTACTAGCCATAAGGGTGCACCACCACAGGGCTTAGATTGCAGCTGAGCACTGCAGAGGAGTTGAGGCTGGAGCATAGGGGCCTAGAGGAGCTGCCTTAGTTTCCGTATCTTGGAAGTAGCCTTGGCATGTGGGTGATCAATATCTGTAATAAAGATCAGCCAGCCTCTGTGACATCTGCTGAAATGGCAAATCAGTTGGGTTACATACTGTGTGCCATACTGACGGTGTTGCAAGGAAGAGGAATACCACAGCCTGTTAAAGGGTTATCCCACAAAAAAGTGCTACTATTCAATGAATGAGATATTATTGCAATATACATACAATCAAAGTATTGTAAGTTTTTTTTAATGCACATTACATTTTTCTCTTTGGTAGCGCCCCCTGCTGTTATTACTTCTAGCTCACCTTTCAGAGGTGGACAAACATGCTCAGTAGCTTCCCTGTTTTCTTCCCCCCCCCCCCATCCCCCCAAGCCGGTGAAATGACCAAGGCGCACCTTTCATTCATCCCAACCTCTGAATTCATAGAAATGTATAGCTATATCTCTCTGTACAGTGGAGAAGGAAACTGTGCAGTCATTAGATACGAAATGTGTCTCTGGGGGTACATGTGAAGGACTATTAGTTAAGCAGTGGAGGAAGAGGTTAACAAGAGCAAATTGCAATGTATCTTGGTACATGCAGAAACTTGATGAACTGCTACCCACCAGTAGAAAGGAAAGAAAGTCCTCAATACAGTAAAAGAGTTTTGGGAAAAAGGGTTTGACCCCTTAAGTGCCAGGCCCATTTTTATTTTTGCATTTTCGTTTTTCCCTCCCTATGTTCTGGGTTTTGATATTACGGTGTTCACTGCACGCTAAAAATGACATGACGTCCTTATTCTGCGGCTCAATATGATTATGGGAAAACCTTGTATAGTTTTTTTTTGTTTTAGTACTTAAAAAAAAAAACTTAAAAAAAAAATCTAAATTTTCTTTGCATCTCCATTTTCTGACAGCCATAACTTTCTTATATTTCCATGCACTGAGCTGTATGGGGGCTAGTTTTCTTTGCAGAACGAACTGTAGTTTTTATTGGTACCATTTTTGGGGTGCATACCACATTTTGATCACTATTATTCTTTTTTTTTTTTTGTGTGAATGGGATTCTGACACGCTCCCTGCTGAGCTATGCCTGGTGCACAGCTTAGCAGTCAGTTTACCACAGCAGTCCTGGAAAGCTTCAGCAGCTCCCAGGCTGTCATGGTAACTGATAGGAGCCCCAAGATTTTACTGCAGAGCTTTGATTGGAAGGCAGAGGAAGCCGAATCCTTCTGTCAAGCCTCACAGATGCCATGATCATTTCTGAACGCAGAATCTGAGGGTTAAATGACTGGGTTTGACGAGATCGCATTTCCCCGTCATTGCGGCCAGGTGCCTTCTGTATAATAAAGCCGGCACCCTCCGCCTTTGGAGCAGGCTCACTGCAGCAGTCTGCTCCATACAAGCCCTCAGCCAATGTGACATATGGGTACATAACTGTGGCTAAAAGGGTTAAACTTGTGAGATAGCACTGCTCCATGTGGAAACAGAGTAGTGGAGACAAAGCCATTGTGATTACTCCAGATCCAACCATCTTCATTGCTGCTCCTCTAAGGAGAACAGAGTAGGAGGGTCAATGCCTAGGGAGCTGGGTGCAATGCCTCTTAAAGAGACTTATATTTGTTGCCACTGACTATGACTTCCCCCTCATTGAGAGACAGTGAAATTACTAAACCAGTTACATATTCTAACACTAAGCTTGTTGTCCCATGTGAGACCAGTTAACCACCCTATTTAAGTTTACCTTATGTCTCACTGTTTCCTTCTACCATCCTAGAATTGGGTGCTATGCATAACATTCAAGGTCAAAAAGATCCTTCTGTAGGGCCTCTTACGCATAAATGCAAGATACATTGAATTATAAGTTAATAAACTATTGTATTGATGTTTCATTTGCTTCAATAATGTTTAAATAGACTATGGTAGACATCCCTGTAGGGTAAAGACTGACCCCGTGGCTGACTTCTCGCAGCTAAGCCATGCCCACCTGTGGCAATTATACTGTAAGATCATGTGGCCATGGGTTGACATGGGTGGGTGTGGCCAGCTCACCATCGGGCCATACCCTCAGACTCCTAGACTGATGGGGGACCCAAGGCAAATGGTCCATTTACCCTCGCCACAAACTGGCTCTAGAGGTGTGTAACCATATCCATAATTGATCTCAGGGTATGGAGTCTCCTAACAGGGGGCTCCAGAAAGGTGGTGGTGGGGATGAGGGTTACTGTTGAATTTTGCCTAGGGGGCCCACTAGTGTCAGTGGCATAATTATAAACCATGAATTAGAACAGTCATCCCAAACATGTAGCCACTGTGATCATGTCCCGAGATTTGTCATTATAAAGCATGAAATAAAACTGGACGATTTCATCTAGAAGTGTGGAGGAAACTGATCAGAACTATAAGAATCACAAATTATATAGTCAACCCTTTCTGTATTCCAATAAAAAAAAGCACGTACTATTTTTATTTGATAAGGTATGTGTGCAGAATTTTTTATGCATGCATTTTAGAAAATGGGATGATTTACTACTCTTTATAAAAATACATTAAAACAACATAAAACTGAAGTATCCCTTTAAGACTCAGTGTGTATTAACATATGAAATAGTCTTGGATTGATAGCCGGAATGCTGTGCTCACCCAACATTGGTGACCTCTGAAATGTAAACCATTCATTTACACATATTGCTAGACCGATGCCAAATTCTGTTGTTATCAATATTAGTAGAATAATCATTTATGCAGCTATGATGATCATTTATTTATCACATATTAATAATAAATATTCACTATATCATTTATTTATCACAGCCCAACATGTTGTGCAGAGCAGTTTATTCAGATGTAAGCACAATAAACAGTAAAATGATTATTCATTTATAACCCTGCAACGTGTTACAATGGAATGGTGCAATCTGAAGACAGAAGAGATGACCGTATAGTCATGGGGACTGCACAGGCATGAAATGCTATAAAATAATAGCAATAAGGAAAACTAATTTAATCTCCTTTACTGACCCTCTCTTATATATTTGGGAAATTGTATGTAAAGCAATTTCTCAATATACATCTAATATGGAAAGCTCTTACCACAACAACACTTGAACTGTCTGCAGATTTCGGTTTACCATTTCAGGTGTTTTCACAAAATTTAAAATTCTACCCTCTGGATTGTAAAACACGCATTGTACACTTGTATTGAGCTTATTCCCCCCACACCAACACTTGATGAGATTTGTGTAATGGGGAACAGTCTTCAGTCGGGCTTCATCAGCAGAGTACAGTCGCTTGTAGTCTATGAAGGGCTTTTGTGAGGTGCTGAGCCCTCTACCTACTCACATGACAGAATACAATCTCCCTAAATACTGCCTATTGTTGTAAATGACGCCCATCACTAGGGTAAATGATCCAATTCGCTTTCTTTGCCCTTTATGCCAATACTGTGAATAGGCAGAATAACATGTTGACACGTAAGGCACATAGCATCCATCCAACTCCCCTAGCTATGCCCTTGATGCTAGAAATGTTTTATAGAGGGCATTGGGGAAAGCTGCAAATGACTCTTCGCTGCTCCGCCATATCAGTCTTATTGCCACAGTAATATATTAAAGGTGCCTCATCAGAGACAACCCCTTTCAGAATGCAACTTCTGGGGCGATCAGCTCATTATCCCAGATCCAGATCCTGACACCAGTCCGAAACAGCTGATTTTGCCATTGGAAGCCTTGGCTGCCTCAGGGGAACTGTAGTGTAAAAGGCTGGATCCCAGCAGAGCAAAAGACAATGTTATAGAGATGCTCTCTGTTCTGGTTTATAGAGGGGGGGGGGGGGGCTGAATGTGGCCCCCTTCTCTCTGTAATAATCATATGCCCTGATAGGGCATATGAACAGGGTATGTCTTCAGATATCATATGGCCTCGTACCAAAACTTAGTGTGGTCCTCCCTGCCCCACCCAGTTTCTGAGTATCTGTTAAAGGGCTTCTGTCAGCCCACTAAACCGTTTTTTTTTTGTTTACTAATAATCCCTACACTGCGAGCTCCCTATACATAAGTTAAATAATCATTTTGGTTCAGTAGAATTTGATAAAAAGCTATTTTTAAAATATGCAAATTACCTTGCTACCAGCAAGTAGGGCGGCTACTTGCTGGTAGCAGCCGCATCCTCCGATCCTAATGACGCCTCCTCCACATTGTGATTGACAGAGCCAGGGAACGGAATCGTTCTCTGCTGGCCCTGCCTGTTTGCATTCAATATCTGGCGCCTGCGCCGCGGCCGTACCGATCTTCAATCTGCGCAGGCGCACTGAGAGGCGGCCGCTCGCTCGGCCGCTCCATCCTCAATGCGCCGATGACGTCACATCTACACCCGGCGCAGGCGCATTGAGGAGCGAGCGGCCGCCTCTTAGTGTGCCTGCGCAGATTGAAGATAGGTACGGCTGCGGCGCAGGCGCCAGATATTGAATGCAAACAGGCAGGGCCAGCAGAGAACGATTCCGTTCCCTGGCCCTGTCAATCACACAGCGGAGGGGGCGTCATTAGGATCGGAGGATGCGGCTGCTACCAGCAAGTAGCCGCCCTACTTGCTGGTAGCAAGGTAATTTGCATATTTTAAAAATAGCTTTTTATCAAATTCTACTGAACCAAAATGATTATTTAACTTATGTATGCAGAGCTCGCAGTATAGGGATTATTAGTAAACAAAAAAAAAACATTTTAGTGGGCTGACAGAAGCCCTTTAAGCAATCAGTCCTATGCAATGCAGAATGCAAAGCACAATGCTCAGAATTTCTGATGAATTTAATATATTTTTTTTTTATTAAGCAGAAGACATTTTAAAGAAAAAAAATAACAATAATTAAAAATAAAAAAGTCACCTAGCCTCACAGAATTTATCCAACTTCGATGTCAGTAAAAAGGAACAGGCACTTCATAAATATATCTCACTCTGACCACCATATTTCTCAATGTATAAAAGTCAGACAACTGGCATAGATAAATTAATAATTCGTCTGCATCTCTTATATTACAAAACTGGCTGCCTGCAACCACCACTAAGGAGAGCTCAATGTGCGATGGGCGCCACCCCCTGGGGCCCTATTTGAGATTGGACAGTCTCGTGACGCCAGTTGCAGCTTTCTGCGCGACCCAAGGCCCTATTTTCAAGGCAATGGTGGTGGGTACTCAGGTTTAGGAATGGCGTAGTGGTATTGTCACGGAAGGTGTACAGGAAACAAGACAATGCAAATTAATATATGACTCACTGGATCCAAAACTAAGGAACAAAAGGGAGACCCCTGCATAAGACCTGGCACTCTCCCTGACTGCTCAGCCTATGCGAACACCCCAATGGTGGATGATCGCAAATCCTCGTACCTCGACTATATAACACCTGAACACCCTACAATAGTGAGGGGACACGACCACCGGCTCCCTACACTAGACACGGAGGGAGTCAGGGTCACCTGGGATCCAGCAAACATAAAATCACAAATGAATGTACAACACTTATCTTGTAGAAGACTGGGAAATAGGATCAGCATGCACACACACTCCAGGAAGTTGTATAAACCGCACACTAATGCATTATGGGGAGGAATTAAAAGGGATGCAATCAGTCCAACTACAAGACAGCTGAGAGAGGCTAACGAGATGAGGAACTGAAAACCAAAACAAAGAAAGCTCAAGGAGGAGGTTCTGAAAGGCATCTGTCAGAGCTTCTCAGATGTCTGGTTGTGACAGGTATAGAGTGGCCTACAATGTCCCTGTAAGTAATGTTGTGTCACGGTGCTCCTACCTGGATACACTGGACCCCAGGTGTTGGCTCCGAAGCAGAAAAAGGGGAAAGTTAACTTGGAGATGAAGAATGAATTGAGTCCAGACCTTGTAATAAAGTTGAAAAGCAGCTTTACTTTGCATAAGTGTTTCTCCAAACGGTTTACAGACTTTATCTTGGTTCCAGCAGGCTTTGGCATTAAAACTCTGGCAGGCAAACTTGTCACTGCTACATCGGTTGCTCTCTGACTCTGCTGTACTGACAGGCTTAAATAGAATCTTTGCTTCTTCTCTATGCTGCAACTTATCTCTGTACGTGCTCCGGCAGGAAATGGGACTCGCCCACTCTTCCACAAAGGGGGTTTAGAATGGAATGGAAAGCTCAATTCTCTCTAGCTGTAGCACTGCCATTTTTGCTGCCACCTAATGGTTAACCAAGCACATTACAATTGAACATAACAGTTGCAAAATAGGAAATGCACAGTGTGGGACCTGAAATAAATACACATGATGACATGAGGTTAACCAATAAAGACAGTAGCGGGATGAAAAAGTGGTAATACCACTCTGGGGCATTACAAATGCATAGAAAGTTGTACAGTTACTGTAATTATCTGTTTGCGCTGAGCTTCCCCTAGTGGTTGCTGTGTGAAAATGCATGTGTTTTTTTACATCCGGAAAATAAAGGAGTTCAGCACTAGCCCCCTTCCTCCTCCCCCGGGCCCCACAGCAGTTACATGGTCTACCTCCATGGAAGGTATGCCACTGACTGCTACAATCATAGCATGTGAATGGTATCTACAGGGAAGGTCCTATAATGGTAAATTTATTGTAAAATGGGTGAAAATGTGATTTATTTTTTTATCATCATGTAAAACCCTTCTTGGTTCTGCTTTACCTACGTCTACCTGAATCGGTAATTAGATTGCACATTTATGTACAGTCCGTTTCCATCCCAGACAATCCAGTGATGTCTCTTCACACATTGTCAGGGCAGTAGAGAAAAAGAAATCATCCACTCCGGTATTTTAAAGCTTGCATTTTCAAAAGGAATATCAATGAGTCTCAATGTATAGGAGTCTGCCAGAGTGTCTCTGCTTCTAAGGCCTGTCAGGTTTCATCCTAATGACTCAGATCTTGAAAGCTCTTCCCTTCATCTCTCTCCTCCTTTTGTCTCCGTGCAGCAATTGTCAGAACTTCAGACCTTGGCGAGCTCTTCTGCCCCTAGAGGTTTTGCTTCTGCATTGAACTCATTAAAAAAGGTTGCATCCAGTCCATGCAATTCTCAGCCTCGGTGACAGGAGCAGGGACATGAGGAGAAAGGAGCGGGGAGTGTGGGGCTGGAGGGCGAGAACACCACTGAGAAGGAAGAGTTGGCATTGATTCTGTATTGATTTTAGGGTGAAGGTGAATTACTAGGGGTGGTCCAGGTTATAGCTGGTATCTGCTGAAGGGTTAGGCTGTCTTTCAAGTCAATGCCTGCTGGCGTCCCTGCTTTACATTATAAATGAAAATCTACGAGGGGTGAAACTATAGTGTCATTGACATTTGAGCAGCTGGTATGTTCCATAGATGCGGAATGAAGAATAGGTCATCGAGGAGGTCATTGCTGACCTCAAGTTAAATGGGATATTGCAATGTCTGGAAAATTGCAATTTCTTGTGAAAGGCTGAAGCTTTATCCGTCTCGATGGTGAGGATGTCAAACATATAGGATACGGTACTACATGATATTATCCTTATATCTCACCTTTAGCAAAGTAAATCAGAACAGCAAATAATAAAGTCTATATAATTTGGAAGTGCAACGCTTGACAGCGCCACTAGGAGGAGATGTTTGCTGAAAAATGAAGGCGTTGATCGGAGAAAGCAATAACACAAAGCGAATTAGAGTTAAAACGACATAAATACAAAGCGATGTGACTGTCACTGCCCACATAAAGCAATGTAAAACGTCTAAAACTAGCACTGCCGTAACAAGCAGAATTCACAATACTAGCAGTGTTATACAATGTATATAAAATGTACCTACAGGATGACAATATGTTAGGGAATTTCATAAAGAGAATCTCCTTAATTTATTGTAATTTAAGAATTGCTCCCTTTATCTGCTGAGGTATTTTAATAGACTATATGCAGGGCAGTGCCAATGTCCGCTTCTTCCTATTTACAGACTACAAAGTACAGCAGCATGTTATCAACTCACAGCTCTTAAAGGAGTTGTTTCACTGAAAATTATATTCCTTGGCCACAATGTCTTCAAAAAAAATAAAGGACGCCATGCTCACCAATCTCCTGCTGCTCGCGTTCCAACACCTCTGGGTTCCCTGGCCCTCTCTGCTTTCTAGTCTCTCTTAATATGAAAATTGCAGCGCTCAGCTTTCAATCAGAGGACGGTAAGGCTGGGGCTGCACGATGACATGTGTCATGCGACTTCAAGGCCTCTTTCACACGAGTGTCCCGGATTTGCTCCGGATGCGTTGCGTGTGAATTGCGGGAAACCCGCCCGAGTGCACACACAGTTTCAGTCAGTTCGGACTGTGATTGCGTTGCGTTGCTCAGTTTTTATTGCGCGGGTGCAATGCGTTTTGCACGCGCGTGATAAAAAACTGAATGTGCTACCCAGACCCGAACCCAGACTTCTTCACAGAAGTTCGGGTTTGGGTTAGGTGTTCTGTAGATTTTATTATTTTCTCTTATAACATGGTTATAAAATAATAGCATTCTGAATACAGAATGCTTTAGCAGGACCTGTGCTGACGTCACCGCGCTCACCACGTGGTCATCAAAGGTCCTTTTGCAGGTCTCGAAAGAAGAAGAAAGAAGACGATGCCGGCTGCGCGAGGTAAGATAATTTTTTATTTATTTTTTTAACCCCTCAAGCCACATTTTACTGAGCATTCTGTAGTAAGAATGCTATTATTTTCCCTTATAACCATGTTATAAGGGAAAATAATACAGTGAACAACACATAATGCAACAGCACTCTACAAACCAAATAAAGTACAAAGGTATATTACATTGCTCATGCTATGCTAATAAATTAGAGATGCTTAGCAAATACATTTTGTACAAAATTATTTGAGCCCGTCTGCCGCACGCCAAGGCGAACTCTATAGGACGGGTCCTAACGCTAAACTCACCTGTTAAGTGCCATTACAACGACCATGAAATTTAGAAAGTATAGGTCCCACATGCATGCATGTTATAAGGGAAAATAATACAGTGATTAGACTTTAATGGGGTTGCTCATCCCTATCATCTCCTAGCAACCATGCGTAAAAATCGCATCGCATACGCACTTGCTTGCGGATTCTTGCGACTTTCACGCAGACTCATTCATTTCTATGGGGCTTATGTTGCGTGAAAAATGCAGAATATAGAACATGCTGCAATTTTCACGCAACGCACAAGTGATGTGTAAAAATCAGCGCTCATCTGAATAGCCCCATTGAAGTAAATGGGTCTGGATTCAGTGCGGGTGCAATGCGTGGAGTTCTCACCCGTGTGAAAGGGGCCTAAGTCGTGACATTGCAGGTCGGAATGTAACACAATGATTGTCTACAGGTCGGGATGTAACACACTACATGCCACGACTGCGACAGACACAAAAGATCCACTGTCGGATGTCGCAGAACACAAATCACATGCAACTTTACCATCATAGACTACCATGCATACCATCTGTGACTTGTCCGCACATTTTCAGCAAATTGTCTGTTTTTACAGCCAAATTTCAGCTCAAAAATAGTTGCACAATAGCATGGTGCGGACAACTCTCACAACTTTTCTGAAACTTACTGTCACCGTGTATCTCCAGCCTTAACCCTTTAAGGACATGGCGATTTTCCATTTTTGCATTTTCATTTTTCACTCACTGCATTTCCTGGAGCCATAATTTTTTTATTTATCTGTTCACATAGACGTATGAGGGCCTGTTTTTTGCGGCACAAGTTGTACTTTCAAAAAAAAAAAAGGGTTTTGTAATTATGGTGTTCCCTATGCAGTAAAACTGACCTGTTATCTTAATTCTCTGGGTCGGTACAATTAAAGCGAGGCCACATTTGTATTGTTTTTCTTATATTTTAATACTTAAAAAAAAACTTTGGAAAAACTATTACTTAGAAAACTATTATTCTACTTTTGTGCCTACTGAGCTGTGTGAGGGCTAATTTTTGCAGGTTAATCTGGTTTTCATTGATACAATTTTTGGCTGTGTATGACTTTTTGATCACTTTTTATAAAAAAAAATTTGAGGTAATGCGACTATGTTTTTTTTCCAATTACCAGGTCGTCATATAGGATAAATATTTTTATATTTTAAAAGTTCTGGTGTTTTGGGATGCAACGATTCCTATGATGTTTTTATATTGTTTATTTTTATTTTTACTATGGGGAAAGGGGGGATGATTAGATTTTTTTTTTTTATATTCTTAAAAACGTATTTTTTTGTTTTTGTTTTACACTGTTTAAAAGTTCCTCTAGGCAACCTGAACATGCGATCATCATTTTGCTTCTCTCATAGACGCCAATGAATTAGCACTGAAGTCTATGACAGATTTGCTATGCTCCTATGGAGCCCTGCCACAGGCAGGGTCTGCATAGGAACATAGCTGTGGCAGCCTTGGATCCTTCAGATGGACTGAGCCTGCCAACAGGGAATGAATAGCTCACCAGATTGCTATTAGGAGGAGCCATTCCAACCTCGGGAGTGCATTTGGGTCACATTTGACCATGGCACCTGAGGGATTATCTCCAATCGTGGACATTAGCCCTGTGCCATAATGCATGGTGGAAAAATGTTGCTGCAGAAAATATGCTGCACCCTAAGGTTATGGCCACACAGTCAGGTGTCTGCATGCAGTCTTGGAAGCCAAAATCAGAAATGAATTTCAAAAAAGTTGTATCTGTCCTTTATATGTTCTCTTCTTTTATGATCCAGTCCTGATTTTAACTTCCAAAACTGCATGCAGAAATCTGACCCTGTGACCGCACCCTAAGGCTATGGTCACATGACCAAAAATACACATCGGAAATACTCAACATGTATTTTCTTTAGAATCTGCAGCAGAAGTCCAAGATTGGCCCTAAGATTTGCAGTTTAAGATGCCATGGATCTGAATGCAGATTAGCTCCATTCTCTGAAACAAAATGGGATACGGATTTGGATTTCGACATTCATTCCCCTTGAGCTTGGGTCATTCTGAATACAATACAAAAATACATTATTACAGTGGTCTTCAACCTTTGTGTCTTCCATTATTTTTGGACTACAACCCTCAGCAGCACGTAATCAGATAATAAAAAGCCGCCGAGCCACATTTTGCAGACCACTGTATTTTTCCATAGTGCGGTACCGGTAAATGGAGAGATATTAACTTTCAATGAGCTATTCAGTATTCTAGAAGGATTGCATAGTAATAAAGCTGATCTTACCCTAGAATTTTCCCCACTTTGTTTTGACATGTATTTTGCCTTAAAAGTAAAGAAAAGGATCCTTCCTTCTGTTTATTTCTGAAGGATTCAAAGTGATGGCAAAATACATCCCTTTACTTCTATTGTATCAGGATTATTATTATTTTTTTTTAGAAGACTGGGGTCCCTCAAGGATTGGTTTTTATCATTATGGCCAAGAGATGATCACTTACAAAAAAACTGGTCTGCAGATGTTCTTTTCTTTAATCCCCATAGACAGTAACGGGACAGAAAACGGATGTTACTTTACACATCACTTGTCCAATTCCTTTGAATCAGCTGAATAAATAAATGAAAAGAAGCCTGCTCCATAATAAATACCCGACGGTGATTCATCAGAACAATGGCGGAGATATCCTCATTAATAGCAAAGCAATGTTGGGTGTGGGTCTGGGTGATCCTCCTCCCACTGTGCCCGCCGGGAGCCTCTTTCTGTTCACGAGCAGATCCGGCTTTCTTTTTTTTTTTTTGAAGGCCGGCGTATAGCTGAAAAATGATTTGAATATGGATGCTCTGCACCGCTCTATTTAGCTGCTCCCTGGATATGGGTTTATTGTTTTCTTTGAAATTACCCTGCCTGATTTACTAGGATAAAGCGCAGCTATGCTGGCTCTCCAGTGATTAATAATTTGAAGACATTTACATTTCAATACAGATTCTTACCACTGGTTTCCTCTAATTTTTCCCCTACGGAGATATGGAATATCCCTACTGGGGCAGGACAGACAGCACACACAGAGATGAGAAAGTGCATTCTCTCCAAATATATTCACACTTTCCTGAGTAAGTCCCAGGTTTACAGCATCAGCATCTCCTGCAGAAGAGCCATCACATCTGCATCTGTCTTTGTAGTGTAATTGTGCTCTATTTCTTATTTCTATAACGCTCTGTCAGGGTGCGCAGCACTATGCATCCCCATATTATAGGATGGAAATATTCTGTCGCGGGCACCGCGCCATCCGGGAGCAGACTGCGCGTAGCTTTTTAGATTAGATTACAGAGGAATATTGAAATTTGTCCGGTGTATTTGCTGATCTGCTCATCAAAGGAATTTGGAAGGGGGCGATGGATTGTGCACCATGCAGCTCCTATTGTCTCTGCACCTACTAAGGCTACTTTCGCACCAGCATTTTTACTGGATCCGGCTTCCGTTACTGATAATACAGCCATCTGCATCCGTTATGAACGGATCCAGTATAATTTTCTTTAACATAGTCAAGACGGATCCGTCATGAACTCCATTGAAAGTTAAAGGGGGTCGGATCCGTTTTTCTATTGTGTCAGAGAAGACAGATCCGTCCCCATTGACTTGCTCTGCATCCCAGGACGGAAAGCAAACTACAACATGTTACGGTTTGCTCTACGGGATGGGAACGCAACTAAACGGAACGGAATGCATTTTGGAGCATTCCGTTCAGTTCAGTTTTGTCTCCATTGACAATGAATGGGGACAAAACTGAAGCGTTTTTTTTTTTTCCGGTATTGAGCCCCTATGACGGATCTCAGTACCAGAAAACGAAAACGCTAGTGGGAAAGTAGCCTTAAAGAGATAGCTTTATAAATATGCCTGGAATAAAAGGCAGATGTAGATTTCTCACTTTGTAACTATGTCTGTGCTACATTTTGGTCCACATATAGCCTCAGGAGAAATGCATATATGTGTGACATGTGTACCCTATACCTAGGCTTCTATAAGAATGTGCCATACTGATCTTTTATTGTATGGAACAGCTAAGGGAGGACAAACCATATGTGCAACCTCTACAGCTGCACAGGGACCCAACAGGTAAGGGGCCCGCTAACACTGTTAAAACAGCAAGCAGCTTCCTACTGTCTATAAGGGTCCATTCACACGTCCGCAAGTGTTTTGCAGTTCCCAAATTGCAGATCCACAAAAAACACGGATGCCATGTGTGTTTCGCATTTTGCAGACCAGACATGGCCAGCCATGTGATAGATATGCATATTCTTGTCCATGGCTGCAGACAAGAATAGGATATGCTCCATCTTTTATGGGGGGCCGCGGAACGGAACTACTGTACAGATGTGGACTAGTTTAATTATATACAGTTATCACACTAGTTTAATTATATACAGTCTAAGGGCTCATGCACACGACACAGTCTGCAAAACACGGATCCGCAAAAATACGGATGACGTTTGTGTGCATTCTGTTTGCAGAATCGAACAGCTGGCCCCTAATAGAACAGTCCTATCCTTGCCCGTTATGCAGATAATAATAGGACGTGTTCTATTGTTTTGCGGAACAGAAATATGGAAACGGAATGTACATGGAGTAGCTTACGGTTTTTTTGCGGACCCATTGAAATGAAAGGGTCCACACCCGTTTTGCAAAACGGCGGAATGGATGCTGACCCATTCAATGGATGTCTGAATAGACCCTAAGGGCTCATGCACACGAACAAATTTTCTTTCCTCGTCCGTTTAATTTTTTTTGCTGATCATATGCGGAACCATTCATTTCAATGGTTCCGCAAAAAAACCTTAACTTACTCTGCGTGCATTCCGTTTCCGTATGTCCGTTGCGCAAAACGATAGATCATGTCCTATTATTGTCCTCATAACGGGCAAGGATAGGACTATTCTATTAGGGACCAGCTGGTCGATTCTGCAAAATACAGAATTCACACAGACGTCATCCGTATTTTTTGCGGATCCGTGTTTTGCAGACTGTGTCATGTGCACGAGCCCTTGGACTGTATATAATTAAACTAGTGTGAGATTTATAGGAGGTAACCTAGCACAGTCTATTGAAGGTCAAGAAAACAATATACCGTACCGTGCTAAAGTTTCAAGCAGATGTGAAAACAATGCTGCAAAATAAGACTGCCTAAAAAAAAAACTAGAAGACAATGTTAATAATTTGTTTTGATCAATTAACAAAATGCTAAATGAATGAACAAAAGAGAAATCTAAATCAAGTGAATATTTGTTGTGACCGGCTGCCCTTTGCCTTCAAAACAGCATCAGTTCTTCTAGGTACTTGGTAGGGAGGTTGTTACATCTTGGAGAACTAACCACAGATGTTCTGTGGATGTAGACTTGCTCGGATCCTTCTGTCTCTTCGTGTAATCCCAGACAGACTTGATGATGTTGCTCAGGGCTCCATGTGGATTTGATCAGGATTAATGGTGTCCTCAATAAGAAACGCAGGCAGGTACTTATCTATCATGCAGTTACATCTGAGAGGTATCTGATTGGCTCCAAATGTATTCTGCAACAGGACAAACATAAACTGCAAATTATATTCAGTGTAAAGAAGAACAAGGAATCCTGGAAGTAATGTTATGGCTCCCACAGATTGCAACATTGTGGAGTCTGTCTGGGATAGCATGGAGAGACGGAAGGATTTGAGCACATCTACATCTGCAGAAGATCTGTGATTAGTTCTCCAAGATGTTTGGAACAACCTCCTTGCCGAGGTCCTTCAGAAACTGTGTGCAAGTGTATGAAGAAACTGATGCTGTTTTGTAGGCAGAGAGTAGTCCCACCAAATAGCGATTTGATTTAGATTTCTCATTAGTTCATTCACTTTGCATGTTGTCAGTTGATAAACTATTAGCACTTCTATTTCTGAAATTATTCTTACTTTGCTGCACTTTTCCCACATCTGCCTAAGACTACATGCACACGACCGTATGTGTTTTGCGGTCCGCAAATTACGGAACCGCAAAAAAAACGGATGATGTTACGCATGGCATCCGTTTTTTTTTTTTGCGGATCCGTTTTTTTTGGCGGATCCATTGTAATAATGCCTATCCTTGTCCGCAAACTAGAAGAAAATAGGACATGCACAATTTTTTTAGCGGAGCAACGGAACGGACATACTGATGCGGACAGCACACGGTGTGCTGTCCGTGTTTTTTGCGGACCCATTGAAATGAATGGGTCCGCATCCTATCCGCCAAAAAAACTGATCGGACACTGAAACAAAATACGGTCTTGTGCATGTAGCCTAAAACAATTGCAACGCTGTATACTGTTGCTGCCTCTGGTAACATCCCTATATAAATATCAGTAAACACAGACCATAGTGATTGAAATGATGAGGATGACCCCTCTCTTGGCCTTGTACAGCCTATGGAGAGGGGTAGTCAAAAGAGGCTTAGGAAATTAACATGCTTTTGTATAAATAAGGGCTCTTTCACACTTGCGTTCTTCTGTTCCGGCATAGAGTTCCGTCGTCGGGGCTCTATGCCGGAAGAATCCTGATCAGTTTTATCCTAATGCATTCTGAATGGACAGAAATCCGTTCAGGATGCATCAGGATGTCTTCAGTTCCGGACCGGAATGTTTTTTGGCCGGAGAAAATACCGCAGCATGCTGCGCTTTTTGCTCCGGCCAAAAATCCTGAACACTTGCCGCAAGGCCAGATCCGGAATTAATGCCCATTGATCCGGCCTTAAGCTAAACGTAGTTTTGGCGCATTGCCGGATCCGACGTTTAGCTTTTTCTGAATGGTTACCATGGCTGCCGGGATGCTAAAGTCCTGGCAGCCATGGTAAAGTGTAGTAGGGAGCGGGGGAGCAGCATACTTACCGTCCGTGCGGCTCCTGGGGCGCTTCAGAGTGACGTCAGGGCGCCTTACGTGCATGGATGACGTGATCGCATGGACACGTCATCCATTCGCATGGGGCGCTCTGACGTCATTCTGGAGCGCCCCGGTAGCCGCACGGACGGTAAGTATACTGCTCTCCCGCTCCCCACTACTACTATGGCAACCAGGACTTTAATAGCGTCCTGGCTGCCATAGTAACACTGAACGCATTTTGAAGACTGATTCATCTTCAAATGCTTTCAGTTCACTTGCGTTTTTCCGGATCCGGGGTGTAATTCCGGCAAATGGAGTACACGCCGGATCCGGACAACGCAAGTGTGAAAGAGGCCTTAATGTATTGTGAAATGTTAATAAAGTAGGTAAAAAATTTGATGGGGGTACAGAGTAAACATGGCCAAATGATAGGCCATTTGTCCCATACAGTCCTTTCCAACATATCAATGAGAGAATCTGTTGTATACTGTAGATCAATATATTTTTCTTTCGTACTGGGACATTTTTACCTTTAAAGGGGTTTCTCAAGACTTAAATACTAATGACCTATCCTCTGGATAGGTCATCAGTATCTGATTGGTGGGGGTCCGACACCTGGGATCCCGCTGATCAGCTGTTTGAGAAGACAGCCGCAATACCAAGCACGGCCACTATACAATGTATGGCGCTGTGCTTGGTGAGCAGGAAGAAGGCCACCGCGCTCACAGCATCGCCAGTGCCTTCTCAAACAGCTGATTGGCGGGGGTCCCGGGTGTATCCAGAGGATAGGTCATTCGTATTTAAAACTTTTAAACATATGGTTAAATGCTAAATAGTGTTGCCCAGAAGACAGCATAAGACAGTAGAGCTGCAGTCTAGACTAATATACTGAAAACCAGGTCCCAAACACTGACGACCACGGTTATGTGGTACCTTGGGTCCACCAGAGGAGATTATTTTATCGGTTTGCCCCTCCTCTGTACAGAACATGTGATCGGTCACCTGCAATTGCATCGTCACCTTTGTTGTCATCATTACACACACAGGACATTTCATAAGGAAGGATCCACTGATTTATATGGGTTGGGAATTTTGCTCTTGCTTTTTATTATCATTTATTGTATTTGCATTGCTCTGGCACTTTTTGGTTTAGCACTCACTTGCATTGGTCTTATATCAGTTGCCATTAATTTAGTGCTCACTGCACTACTCTGCATGTGCTATTACTCATATGCACTGTGCACTTTATTATTATATATGCTTTTACTAGTGTTGATCCTGAATATTCTAATTGCGAATGTTTATTGCCAATATCGGCACTTCGAGAATTCGCAAAGTAGAATATTGTGCTATATCTTCGTAATTAGGAATATTCTAGATTTTTATTCATCAGTACCCTCCTGCTTCTTGTTTTTGGTTAGATCATAATATAGTGTAGCTGATAGGTTCCTGTGCAGGGTGTTAGGTAGTGTGATAGGAATTACTGTACTGTGCACTTTCTCCAGTCTCAGGAAACTTCTAGCAGTTTGAAAAATGTAGCAAAAGTGAGCCACGCCTGTATTGTGCGTGCAATACACGCATATTACATTGTCGATTTTCACAATCAAGAAAATAATGACTGGAGATCACAAATTCTAGAATTAGTGAATTTATTGTGAATATTAGGCTAAAAAGTCACAAGAATATCATGAAAACAAATATTGCCCATGCTGCGCTCATCACTTATTTTTTCCCACTCATGGGTGATATATACCTAATTTCAGAATTCGGACATCACAGGTCCTGGGTTTTCTCTAAGTATATTTCTGACATGTAATCACAGACGCTCTGGGAGCCATGTTTCCCTACACACTGGGCAGTTAGTATTGTCCCTTCCTTCCCATCAGCTGTAAGTGATTCTATATTTAAAGCACTGGTTGTATACAGGTGTTTTTAATTATCTTATTAATATTGAATTGTATATTTTATCACATTATTTGCACATAATAACTTGTAGGAATGTAAAAAACATTGGTGTATGTCAATGAATTGTTCATGGTCAGCACTTGTTTTAATTGCCTCATAATGATGGTGTCACTATTTATATGTGTATTGAGCGCCATTACTTTGTAACCACTGCTTGAGAATAGTCCCACTGAGAGGACTGAAACATCGCATGATACTGGGTGAATAAACGCACATTCACGGAAGTGCCGCAGAGTTTCTTTATTTTTTTAATTTAAGAATTAGATATTTGCTTTAGAAATTGTGGGATCCTCTTTGTGTAGAGTTTCTCATTTCTTATTCATGTGAATTCTCTAATGAAGTATATATTTTTTATTTATTTATTTGAACATTCGCACTTTTTCTGGTAGAAGATATGCATTGTTCCATATTGTTAGCTTTATGGATGATATCTTGTAGAACTCAAAGGAAGTATCCTACATGTCGTATATTTTTATGTTTCTCGTCAACTAGAAAATCCACAGTTTTTTATTTTTTTAAAGTCTGAACCCCAGTTAGTGTCCACAGCATTCATGTGTCCGTTACAGCGAAACCTCTTTAAGATGGCCAACCCAAAATTGCAGTGAACAGTAAGCGTCTAGGGGAGTAATCTTCTCATTACATATGACCAGTATGCATAATGTTTGGTGGAACTGAAAAATGGGCCAGAATATCTGTTCTGGATAAATGGATGGTCTTCTCAAAGATGTGGTATAATGTGTACATGTTTCTCACATGTTTCAGTAATATATTGCCCTTCCCAAATCTGTTTTACAAATACAAACCCAGACATTTTTATCCACAGTCTATGCCATAAAAATCTGAAAGGTGTGAGTTCCACCTGGCTGGACGCGGCCCCATTCTGAATATAGGCACAGGTCCCAGAGGTGGTACCCCACCTATCAGACATTCATGGTTATGCCATAAGTGTCTCAGATTGGACAAACCCTTGAATGTTGCCAACACGGCCTCCTGTCCAAAAATTTTACTAGTATGAGTTGTCTCCACTTCTACAGCTGCTTAGGGGGAGGTAGAAGGGAGCCGTGCCTTGCTAAACTGTGCTCCAGCTCCGGTGCTGCACTAACTTCCCACTGCTGAGATGTTCTGTCAGGCTGCCAGCATATCTCATGTCCGGTCGCTCCAGGCAGGCAGGCTGAGCAGTCTGACAGCACATCTCAGTTTTGTGGTATGACTGCAGTCCAGAGTGCAGTATATTAAAGGGGTTGTCTGAGTTATTTTTTGCACGGAACCGCAAGCCTGAGAGAGCAGATATGTGTGTATACACGAGACGTCACTGTGCGGGCCACGCCCCCTGCACTGCTGTCTGCTTTCTCCCTGGTTTCTTCAGGAAAACCTTCAGCAGCACAGACTCAGGGCTGAAGGCTTTACTGAGTAGCTTCAGGCAGTGAGGAGATAAATGCTGGGCACAGAAGCTGACAGACTACAGGAGTTCTGCAGCGCATTGCACAAGAACAGGTAGGGGAAGATCCTATATTTATCAGTAGTGTCATTGTACAGCTGGGAGTTGTAGTCCTACACATACAATATGCTGTTGAGTCTCCCAGCGGGCAGACATGTCATTAAGGGCAGCACTTGTATTCACTCCCTTTGCAGAGCAGGGGGAGTGGCAGAGATAGAACCAGGGAAATGAGGACATTTATTTTTTTTGCCTAAAACTTGCTTAGCTTAGTTATATATTGCTGCTCATCAGATTTACAGTGCTATATTATTTTTTTTCATAGCTCGGACAACCCCTTTAAGGCCGTACCCACCTCTCACCTAACCTATGCAGACGTAGAAGGGGAGGCAACCCTTCCTAGATACATTCTAGGATTGGTTGCTGGAGACCATGTTAATAACATTCCTGGAGAACCTCTTTAAGATACAACAGTGTGCAGCAAAATTGTGGCAAGCTAGGCAAATTAATAGGTGGTAGAAACTTAGACTAAATAGGCTAAAATGCAGCAAATTTGTCATCCAGCATCAGCCACTGTGATAAATGTGGCTGATCTTTACACTGTCTAAATCTAAGTCTGCCCCGAATACTCTATTGTAGAACCACTGAACAGGTTAAATCTGTGTCCTCAAATTATCTGCAGAATTAATGCATTAAAAACGTGCCAGAGCATTTGGCATGCAGTCACCGCCATGGAACATGATCGAGCTTTCAAGGCCATATTCCAGACTCCAAGTCTGGCCCGTATAATACCGTATATTTATTTAGTTGCATTTTTTTCAAATGGATTTCTTGACAACTTGACCCAAAAGTTAACATTGGGTGTAAAGCTTGTGTGGCATATTTAAATTCATTGTGAACAAAACGACATTAAAAATAGGATAACACTACATTCCCTTTACTGAACATTATGGAAATCTGCCAGGAAATATCCACCAGATGATTTATCTTGCGGCAATTATACATTTCAGACGTATAAAGCCTGAGATAATAGCCAGTGACAATACCTTGTATAATCTGAACATTTTAAAGCAGCTTTGTTTGTTTACAATGCTAATAAAATATTTCTGAAGAATTTGAAATGTTCCAATATATCAGAATCATCAAGACTTGAGCATGTTACTGACTGCGCCAAATATAATTAATCATTGTAAAGCCGTCTATTGAATTGCTTGACAGTGCAATGATCAGTTCTGGTGCTGGAGTTATGATTTTCTTCTAGAAATTATGTATAAAACACAGTTTTGCAGATTAAAAAAAATCACGCTTTTGTTGTTACTGTCCAGTGATTGAAAAGAAATGATGGCTGTTGCATTTGCTGTCGTATAGTGAGACACTGAATTGCTCCATAGAAGCAATACTTCTAGGAAGAAGAAAAGCCTTGACCTCTGTGTGCTTCCATGTAAAAATGGAGGCACATAGACATAAAGTATGTGCCCATGGCTGTTAGATAGGGTGCAACAAGTAACCCTGGGGTTATACTTGTAATAGGTCCAAAGCAGCGGCGTAGCTATAGGGGAATCAGAGGAAGCGGCTGCATTGGGGCCCACATCAGAACGTTCAAGTGCGCGGGAGTGAATCAGAAGTGAAGGGGCAGGGAAAGGGGGTGTGGTTATCCAGACTTGAAGCGAGGAGGTTGCTGCCCCCTTGACTTTAAACTCTGCTGTTAAATAGCGCATACAGTGGAATAAAGTTAGTTTTTCAAGATTTTGGTGCATCTGGCCGAAGGAAGAATAGGATCTTTAGAAACATACTGATGGCTACTTTAAGGTAATGCTGGTGGTTTGGGAGGCGTTTTTTAGGTGACAGGTTCCCTTTAAGTTGCTGGGGGAGGTGGGCTCGTATAAAAATTTGCTGTGGGGCTCGATCATTTTTAGTTACTAGCCACTGGTCTACAGTACTTGTAATGGGTCTCCAATCCACCATGACTGTCTACAGCAGCAGGTTCATAACATAAAAAAAATTCATAATTGAGTCTGCCCGATACACAGCAATAATGCACATTGTGATGTTACAGCACAGAAATAATACCAACAGTGGTGCCACTGTACAGAGATGATACAAAAAGTGATGTCATAGAACAGGGGTTGTGCTCATAGTTGTACAGGGATGATGTACACTGTGATGTCACAGTACATGGATGATAAATGCAGTGATATCACGTTACAGGGATAATACACAAGAAAATATATCCACAGGCATGATATACACAGGAAGTGTCACCATGTACATCATAGTGACATCACAGTATAGAAAGAAAATGTAAAATTATGTCACAAACCAAGAATAATTACGCCGCAGAGAAGGGGTGACCATGTAGCTCTGTAGTAAAGCTTATAATTGGGACACACTCAATTTATTGCCCATAGTCATTACTGCACCTTATATCTGAGTGGAAATGGGGACCCTTAAAGGGTTTCTGTCACCTGGAAATTGGGTATTAAGCTGGCGGACATTAGCAATGTGCTAATGTCAGCTGAACATAACTATATTAGTGCCATCTCACTGCCTGAAGCCTTTATTGAGAAAAATGAACTATTATAATATGCTAATTAGCCTCTAGGAGCAGAGCGGGGAGGGGGGTGTTGCACCTGCTCCTAGAGGCTCTGTTTGCCCAGCTCTTTTCACACCCTTCTTCTCTTGATTGACAGGGCCAGGGCAGTGCTGCTCTCCTCCCGCCGGCCGTGTCTACTGCGAAAATCTCGCACCTGCGCAGTCCCATTCATGTCAGCCAGCTTATTACCCATTTTTCAGGTGACAGAAACCCTTTAAAGGGGTAGTCCTGTTAAAACTATTAGACAGTGAGGGTCCGACTGCTGAATGAAATGATTGGAGCGGCTAGTTGAGCATGTACCTAGCTGCTCCATACACTCTCTATCAGACTGCTGGAAGCAGCTGATTACTGTACTCCATTAATTTCAGGGTAGGGGGCTCCATTGGGGATCCCAGAGGTGAGACCCCACCAATCCAATAGTTATCCCCTGTCCTGTGGATAGGAGATAACTTGTTATCGCAGGAATGCTCATGTAATTGCTGGATCCCATAAATGTTGCTCTGTTTGCCACCCTAGTAGTTACAGCCAGGGGCGTTGCTAGGCTAAAACATTCGGGGCCTGGGCCCCTGATGTTTTGTCCCAGGCCCCGAATGTCCTGCCTGACAGCTAGATACAACTGTATAGCCGAGGATGGCAATACAATTGAATCTAATGCAGTGGAAGAGCTGAAGGACCTGTGGTGACATCGTGGGTCATGTGACCAGTAAAACAAGCAGTGGTTGAGAAGGACCTGGGATGATGTCACCATCATGTGACCAGTGCAGGATAGGATGGAAGTGAAGAGGAGAAGACCTGGGGGAAGAAGCTGTAGTGATGTCTGCTACATGAGGAGAGGTAAGTGAAGGAAGAGGCAGAGCAATGCTGGGAGTTATGATTATTTAACTGGGACTGTATTTTAGGGCTGAAGGGAGGGATGTTATTTACATGGGACTGTATGTTGGAGGTGGCTGGGGAGGGGGTCATGTTATTTATACGGAACTGTATGTTGATAGTGGCTGTAGGAGGGAGTGATGTTATTTACATGGGACTGTATATTGGAGGGGGAGGGGGTGATATTTTTTACTTGGGACTGTATGTTGAAGGTGGCTGGGGAGGAGGTGATGTTATTTACATGAGACTGTATTTTGGAGGGGGCTGTAGAGATGGTGTGATGTTATTTACATGGGACTCTATGGCGGAGGGGCTGAAGGGAGGGGAGTGATGTTATTTACATAGGACTGTATTTTGGAGGGCGCAGGAGAGATGATGTGATGTTATTTACATGGGACTGTATGGTGGAGGGAGGAATATAACTACAGAGGGCACTGCAAATGGAACATTATAGGCATTCTTATTACTACTGGCGGCTCTATAGGAGGGACTTATCCACCTTACTGAAAGAATATCATCCTTCTCTCTATGCACCGTGATTCCTTTCTGTGTCCCCGAAGACAGACGTCTGGAGAACGTGTCAATGACAGATGCAGAATTATGTCAGAAACAGTTCTATTTATTGTTCGTCGTACAGGGCCTTATATACTTTCAAACATACATACAAGAATAGCTTGAGCTCTTATTACAATCTACTAAGAGCACTATGGGGGATCTTACTACTACTGAGGGGTCTGTAGATAGCTTTATTACCACTGGGGGAACAATAGGAGGCCTTATTTCTACTGGGGGCCCTGTGAGGGTATTATTAATACTGGAGGGCTCTTCTACTAATGGGGGAAACTCTTGGGGAGCGTTATCACGGTTGGGAGCACTGTAGGGGGCAGTATTACTATGGGAGGCACACATTTTTCTTCAGGATAGTATTTGGGGGTATTGGGGAGCACAGCGAGCAGCAGGATGATATAGTTGGGACTCCAGGTTGGGGGATGATGATAGAAAAGTGAGGAAGCTAAGGTGTCTGTGTATCACACGCTGCAAAGATGAGGCACGGCTGAAAAAAGTTGTACGGACTAAATGGAGAAGATGATGACAGAGAAGATCTACATCGGAGGAGACGTCACCTGGGAGGTCCTGGATGTGAGAGGTATGTGCTGCTGTATAGCAAGTACAGCAAAATGTGGTGTGTGGGGGGAGGGGGGGTGACTTTGAGAACTGGGACATATTTATTGGGGCTTGGGCCCTGGATCTTTTGAGACCCTAGTGCAACGTGCCCACTAAGGTCACGCCTTGGGTATTCCTTGCCCCTTAGGAGGTTTCTACGAAATATGTCCCTCTTATAGAGCAAGTAAACGTGACGCCAGCGGTGGTTAAGCAGCGGAAGCATAAGGCTCCCTTTGTATATGGTAATGTTGTTACCCAGAGGTAGGATTCCCATAGTGGTACAGGGTGGCCTACAGTCTCTGTAGATGTTTTCTACGCATGTCACGGTGTTCTTACCTGGATATCCGTGGATCCCAGATGTGATGTGGTCCGAAGCAGTGCAAAAGGGGTAGTTGAACTTGGATGATGAACCAGTGGAATAAATAGAGTTCAGACTTTGTAGTAACTTAGAACAGTTGCTGTTACTTGGAATGAATTGGCTTAACTTTGGCAGGCAAATACTTCTCTACAACAATCTCAGCTCTGCTATGCGGTAGCTCTCTCAGCTCTGCTATGCTTGGCTGGATAAATAGGAAACTCTTCCTCCTCTGCCGGAACTTAAGTTAGCTGTGGTCTGTAGTCTGTCTCTTACTTATAGTCCTAGGAACTTCTTGTCCTGGCTTTAGAGTACCTTAAGCAGTGCTCTACTAGCCAGTACACAACCTCTCCCTAAGGAGGGTGGACTAGAACTGCTTTCTAACTAACTAACTAAACTCCTCCCTCTAGCTACAGAGGGCTGGAAGGAAACAAAAGGTTCCTCTCCAGGGAAGCTAATACTGCCATTATTACTTCCGCCATCTTCTGGGGGACCAGGTCATTACACTTGAACATAACAGTTTCAGGAACAAATATGCACGTTATTAAGCGATGAGAAAAAATACAGTAGATATTATATATTAGCACAAAGGAAATGGTAGCAAGGTGTCAAAAGAAGTGGTAATGGCACTCCGGGTCATTACACTAGCAACATCTCTGGTTACACCCATGGTTATATGAACACAGTAGTGTGCATGAAGATGTATCTGCAGTATTCTTGGTGCCACCTGCAGAATGCTTAAAATCATAGTCATCTTTAATTCTGTTTTTTAATTATGGAAACTGTGTTATACCCCAAAGTTACAATTTAGTGCTACTGACCAACACAATTAATACTTCTAACCAGGTTCACCGCGGTTCTACCACCTCCACATATAATCAATCTCTGATACACTCCCATACGCATCTTATCGAGCTATTGATACATTCCAGCAATTAGCAAATGTCCTTAATAGACCTTCGTACCTATCATGTGCAGTTGAATTTTTAATGATTCAATTCAATCTTGAGAAACTGGAAAAAAAAATGTCAAGTGGAGCAGGAGAAAAACACAATTGCACCATTGTTTTTAGCATTTCATTTTTACGTACTAATAACATGGCAACATTATTCTGCGAGTCGGTGTGATTGTGGCAATACCAAACGTTTGTAGTTTGTGTTATGTTTTACTACTAAAATTGAAAATTTAAGAAAAAAAGCTTTGCCTTGTTATCAGATTTTGAAATCCATAATGTTTTTATTTTTCTGTTGCAGGAGTGTGTGGGGTGCCTGTTCTTTTCCAAGTAAGCTATAGTTTTTATTGGCACCATTTTAGTGCCCATACATTTTTGGATCATTTTTTCCCCTCCCCCACGACAGCACCTTAGAGAGATGGCTCCGCCCCAGGACAGGAAACCTGCAGCATAAAAAGGTGGAGCCGCTCTCCCACCTCAGTGAGGTTTCCTGTCCTGGTACGGGAGCCTGCAGTGTCGTCCTGACCTGGAAGTCCCGGTAGAAGCCGGAGGGTTGGGGCGGCATTCGGTACCTGCCCGATTGTTTCCCCGCAGGCGCAGGGATGAAGTTCCGGAGGCACAGGGCAGAAGGTGCTGGTCCCTCAGACGAGGAGGACAGCACCGGCGGCTGGAAGGGGGCCAGAAGGCCTTAGTGGCTATGCAGACTCGCCGAGACGCCGCCGGATGTAGAAGCGGCGTCTGGAACCGGAAGTGCCATGCGTTCCACGGCCATGCATTCCATGGCCGTGCGCTTCCGGTCAGGTGACCGGAAGTTCGGCATCCCGGCAATTTTAAACCGGCTCCAGGCAGGTATGATGAACTGGGTTGTTCTGGACGCCGATATTCGTTATTCAGAGGCCAGATAGTGGACCAGAGGGGTTCCAGTGCGATTTTGGCGTGGTGGGTCTGCAGGAGCGGTGATCTCTCAGGTTAGAGGAACACTTGGTGGCAGTATGTAACTAAGGCATTGTTGTATCGGTGCAGGTTGTTGCCCTCACTATGGATGAAGAGAGGAGGTCTGAAAGTGCGGATGTGGAGATCCTGCCACCGGTATTGTGAGTCCTATTCTCGGTTGTTAGAGAGGTCTGGACTGTTCCTCAGTGTTGGGTATGTTCCGTTTTTCTTAGACGGTGCCTAAGAAGGTGGCGGCAAAGAAAAAGAACAAAGAATGCCCTATCTGCAAGTGCCCGTTGTCTTCTTCTTACACTAAAAAGCTCTGTCAGCAGTGCATTGAGAAGACGGTGGCTGAGGAGACTCCAAGTCTTTTGAAAGACCTTAAGTCGATCATGTCTGAAGTTAAAAATTCCCTGAGAAGTAGGAAGAGGAGAAGAGCAGTGAGGCAGGAGTCCGACGTGGAATCGGAGGATAGCGATTCTTTCTCCGGGAATAAGGACTCTGATGATTCCCTTTCTTCTGAGGATAATATAAAAGAAGGAAAGTTCCTATTTCCAGCGGAAGATACGGACAAATTGTTAAAAGTTATCCGATCTACCTTGGAGTTGGAGGATACCAGAGAGGATAGGTCGGTAGAGGACTCTTCCCTTAAGAATGCGTGGGAGTCTTCCGCGGCTGCTTTCAGACCTAGTATAGCTGCCACTGTTGTTGCAAGGTCTATGTCACTGTGGTTGGAGAGGCTAGAGGGGCAGATTAGGGAAAAATGCCCTAGGGAGCAGTTATTGGCTTCGATACCGACCTTCCAGAAAGCCGCGGATTTTATTGCAGATGCCGCAGTGGACTCGGTGAGGCTGGAAGCTAGGACCGCTTCCCTTTCTAATTCTGCGCGACGTGCTTTGTGGCTTAAGTAATTGGAAAGGGGGAGATCTGCCATCCAAGCTAAGGCTTTGTAGCATTCCCTGTGATGGCCAGTTTCTTTTCGGGTCAGAGCTTGACTCTTTACTTGAGAAAGCGGCAGATAGGAAGAAGAAGTTTCCCCAGGAATCCTTTACGCAGTTTAGGCAATATAAACAGGCCCTTTCGGAACCCGACAAGGTTCCAGAGTAAGAGGCAGACGGGGGACAAAGAACAGGGAACTAGGCCTAGATCAGGAAATAAGGGTTTTTTGTTTGGATCAGCCACAGCCCGTACGTCAAAACAAGGTAAACGATGACGCCATGATCCCAGTAGGAAGATTAAAGTTCTTTCTTCCTGCTTGGGAAAAGATGGCAGGGAAATGGTTAGTATGTCTTCTGCGGGAGGGTCTAAGATTGGAGTTCTTGAGTTGCCCCGCAGAAAGATTTGTGGTTTCGAGGTCTTCTCCCATCATGCTGCAAGAAATAAAAAAATTGATAAGCAAGAAGGTGTTGATTCCTGTCCCAGAGTCAGAGCTAGGGAAGGGGTTTTATTCCACCCTGTTTTTAGTGAAGAAACCGGATGGGTCGTACCGGACCATTATAAATCTCAGATATCTGAACAAATTCCTGAAGGCCAGAAAATTCAAGATGGAGACCATCAGGTCAGCAATATATCTTTTGTCTCCAGGGTGTCATATGGCGGTTCTGGATTTAAAAGATGCTTACCATGATATTCCGATCCATCCAGATCACCAGCGATTCCTCCGGGTGGCGGTGAGAACCGAGGTGGGACTTCTTCACTTTCAGTTCCAGGCTCTTCCCTTTGGCCTCTCCATGGCACCTCGGATCTTTACCAAGGTAGTGGCGGAGATGGCTTCCTTCATCAGAAGGGAGGACATCACGTTTTTGCCTTACCTGGACGACTTTCTGGCCCAGTCCCAGGAGGAGTGTGCCAAGTCTCTGGATCGGGTTATGGAGGTTCTTCGGTCTTTGGGTTGGCTGTTGAATATCCAAAAGTCCAGGTTGGAGCCGTCAACGAGCCAGGTTTTTCTGGGTCAGGTTTTAAATTCCAGGCTGGAAAGAACTTTCCTCACAGAGAAGGTAGCCGGGTTCAGGGAATAGTTCAGAGGGTTCAGTTAGAACGGAACCTGTCTATAAGAAAAGCTATGTCTCTGTTAGGAGTTCTAACTTCCTGCATGCCAGCAGTCCAGTGGGCTCAGAGACATTCCCGCCAGTTACAGAGAGAGATCTTGGCTGCCACAAGACGGGCAGGGGCATCCCTGGAGTCAGTGATGAGCTTATCAGAGGTGACTCTTTCTTCCCTAGATTGGTGGAAGGAGGTAGAAAATCTGAATCAGGGACTTCCCTGGTCCTTCCCGGAACCGGTGGTGGTTACTACGGATGCCAGCCCCTGGGGTTGGGGGGCTCACGTGGAGGATCGGATCTTTCAGGGAGAGTGGTCCCAGGGTCAGAGACGGTTTTCATCGAATCGAAAGGAGCTGAGGGCAGTTTTGCTGGCCTTGAGAGCAGTTCTTCCGATGATCCAGAACAGACATGTGAGAGTGATGTCCGACAATCGGACAGTGGTCGCATATCTCAATCGTCAGGGAGGGACCAGGTCAGATTCTTTACTGAGGGAGTCGAGATGGATTTTCGAGGAGATAGAGGGGAGAGTGCTTCATCTCTCGGCCATTCATATCAGAGGGGTCGAGAATTCTCGAGCAGACTTCCTGAGTCGCCACAGATTGCGTCAGGGAGAGTGGTCTCTGAATCCAAAATTTTTTCCCAGATAGTAAGATTATGGGGTTTACCTTCGGT
Source organism: Bufo gargarizans (assembly GCF_014858855.1). Taxonomy (NCBI): domain Eukaryota; kingdom Metazoa; phylum Chordata; class Amphibia; order Anura; family Bufonidae; genus Bufo; species Bufo gargarizans. The sequence goes on from NC_058086.1 coordinate 146,998,525, forward strand.
AGATATGTTCGCCACAAGAGAGAACAGAAAGGTACAGGATTTTTTTCTCCCTCAGTCCAGAGGAGTGCCCATCTGTGGTAGACGCCTTTCTCCAGAAATGGAATTTTCCACTAGGCTATGCCTTCCCTCCGCTTCAGCTGATTCCTCTGGTAATAAGGAAGATCAGGTACGAAGGAGCCAGGGTTATCCTGATAGCCCCCTTCTGGCCGAAGAGGGCATGGTTTTCCCTGTTGAGAGCAATGTCAGTCTCGGATCCATGGATCCTGCCAGAAATTCCAGACCTATTATCTCAGGGTCCTGTGTTCCATCCGGAAGTAGGGTCCCTACATCTTTCGGCATGGAATTTGAGAGGTCATTTTTAGCTAGTCAGGGATTCTCTGAGGAAGTCATTTCCACTTTGATGAAAAGTAGGAAGGAGGTGACAAATGTTATTTATGCACGAGTATGGAGAAAGTTCCTGTCCTTTATAGGCGCAGAAGGGGTTTCCTGGCTGTTAGAATTTTCTGTAGTTCAGGTGTTGGAATTCTTACAGAGGGGATTGTCCCTCGGGTTAGCAAAGAGTACACTAACGGTGCAGGTGTCAGCCTTATCAGTTCTGGGGAGAAGAAGTTTGGCCATGGATCCTTGGGTGGTTAGATTTTTTAAGGCAGTGGATAGGATTACGCCGGTAGCAGGCCCTAGGTTTCCTCCCTGGGACCTTAACTTAGTACTTAATGCCCTTACCAGACATCCCTTTGAACCTCTAGCATCTTGCTCGGTTAAAATACTTTCCCTTAAGCTAGTTTTGATGGTAGCTTTAACTTCAGCCAGAAGGGTTGGGGAGATTCAGGCCCTCTCTATTAACCCCCCTTTTATGTCCATCAGAGAGGACAGAGTGGTTCTCAGACCAGATCCTGGGTTTATGCCATAGGTTCCTTCCAGGGTTAATAGGGCTCAGGAGGTAGTTCTCCCAGCTTTCTTTTCAGAACCAAAAGATGACAGAGAGAAGGAGTTGCATTCTCTGGATGTCAGGAGGTGCATTTTGCAGTACCTGGAGGTGACTAAAGACTGGAGGAAGTCCTCTGCCTTATTTGTTCTGTTCGGTGGGGCAAGAAAAGGTAATACTGCCTCTAAGGCTTCTATTGCCCGGTGGATTAGAGAAGCTATATCCTTGGCATATTCAGTAGCCGGCGTGTCTCCCCCTATTTCTGTGAGGGCTCACTCCACGAGGGCGGTGTCCACTTCTTGGGCAGAGAGGGCCAGCGTATCTATTGAACAGATCTGTCGGGCGGCCACCTGGTCTTCTCCGTCCACCTTCTATAAGCACTATAGGCTTCAGCTTGATTCTATTTCTGACCTTCTCTTTGGCACTAAGGTTTTGAGTTCTGTCACCCACCCTGAGGATAATCTCTGAAATCTCTCTCTAAGGTGCTGTCGTGGGGGAGGGGAAAAATGATGATTACACTTACCGGTAATCTGATTTTCCTGACCCCACGACAGCACCTCTTTATTCCCTCCCTATTGGTGTAAGTCTGTGTGTTCACGGGTGTTGCAAAAAAAAAAATTGATATATATACAGTATGTAAATTAAACTAACGTAAGGGGGAGTCCCTCTCATGCTCTGGAAACTCACTGAGGTGGGAGAGCGGCTCCACCTTTTTATGCTGCAGGTTTCCTGTCCTGGGGCGGAGCCATCTCTCTAAGGTGCTGTCGTGGGGTCAGGAAAATCCGATTACCGGTAAGTGTAATCATCATTTTCTTCCATTTCTTTGAGGGGATAGGTGACCAAAAAAGGCAATGCTTTTATTGCTATTTTTTTTTCTCTTACGGCCTTCACTGTGTGTGCTTTATAATGTGATATTTTTAGATGGATGCAGTGATACCAAATGTGTTTAAAAAAAAAAAATCTTTTACATTTTACATTAGCTTTTTTTTTTTCACTTTGTTTAATCAGTTGTCCAATACACTGCAATACTTCTGCATTGCATTGTATTGTAATGTTACCAGAATACTATTACATCCTGTCACATATCAGGACTGGAGACTTTCACAAAGCCCCCAGGTACCATGATAGTGGGAGCCCCCTCTCACTGTCTAAATTCTGGCCTTTATTGACTGCAGCATATGAGGGTTTAAATGACTGAGATCAGAGTTATCTCCGATCCAGGCTGCTGCAGGCAGGTGTTGAGCACCCACTGTGCATGGGGTAGGCACAATGCAAATCTAGGACAAAAGATGATCTAGAATTATTATTTGCTAAAACTGACAAATCAGAAGGGTTGATGGGTCCTCTTTAAATTAACTACCATATTTTTCCCCTTCCCTGTTTTCATTCCTTTTTTTTTTAGACCAAACCTTTTTCTTAGCTTTTTCAAAAACCATACAATTTACCCCTTGAAAACCATAATGGCCGCAGTTCAGGGTCCTTTCTACATTCTGCTAGTTTATAAAGACAGTGGTAATGAAGTGTATTATCATTTTCATTATCCCACCTTAATTAGAGTATGCAAGCCGTTCTTTTTAATTCCACTTAGATGAGCAGTAGTGTCTTTAATTAACAATTTCAATTATTCAATATGTATTATGTAACCCATGATGCACTTTACTGCATGTCATTATAAGGGCATAACCACATGGTAAGGTTTCCTGATGCAAATTTGAAAGCCAAACCAGGAGTAAATTCAAAAAGGAGAAGTCATACCTATCCTTTATATTTTTTCTCCTTTTATAATCCTCTACTGACTTCTGCTCTGTTTCTAATTCACTACTGGTTTGGCTTCCAAAACTTCATTAGGAAACCTAATCATGTTTCAGTACCCTAACAGGATAGCCGACAGGCAGTGCTGGGGTTCTGAGTTCATATCTCACCTGGAAAACATCTGTCTATGAATTTTTTCTAAATTTCAAAAACATTCTGATAGTTCAGTTAATTTCCTCGAAGGCTGGTCCCACAGTGGCCAAACCAGATTTTAATCATCATAAGAATATGAACTGATATGAGTGGTTTTAACCTGTATGTGCAGGGAAGAATATGTAGCCGGTGAAATTATTAGTTCATATAACACTTAAAAAGGACATGTCACCACTTCTGGCATGTCTGTTTTACTAAATAATTGTATTCCGCATGCAATAATGTTTTTGGAGTATATTTTCATACTTATTTTTATTATTCATTTTATGCACTTATTCCTTAGCGCTTTACAGGCATTATTATCACTTGTCTACAAGTTCCCTATGTGTATGTCTTTAGTGTGTGGGAGGAAACCGTCTAATAAGTGCTGCCAGTTTGAGAGAATGCAGGGGCACACCCTTCACTGGTAACAAACACCCAGTTGTTCCTTTATTCATAAACTTCTAGAAGGAATACTAGAAGAGGGGTGCCCTGTTGTTAACCATTTTTGGTATCAGTGCTTGGCAGGAGATGTTGCTGCGGTGGCTGTCGAATGGTGTTGGAGAAAGTAACACAGGCCAGATGTAGAAAAGAACCTGATGTTGCGGCTCTTACCTGATGGTACTTGGGGTGCCCTGTTGTTAACCATTTTTGGTATCAGTGCTAGGCAGGAGATGTTGCTGCGGTGGCTGTCGAATGGTGTAGGAGAAAGTAACACAGGCCAGATGTAGAAAATAAAACTTTTTTTTACTGAAGTGTGAAATGATTGTTTTAGTACTTCCGACACTCTCTAAACACACTTCCAACAACACAGGGCAAATCTCCCCAGATGTTTTTTATGGGTATAGGCCAGGCCTAGGATTGACAAACTCCTACTTTCTCTGCAGAATCTGTGGCTGGCAATAATACATTTGATAGGATACCTGTAATACACTACTGCGGCATATAGGGTTTAATATACGACTGGCCAGGTTGTGTCTCAGTGAAGATGGTGCCTTAGTAATTTTCCACTCACAGCAGTAAAGTCTATAAGCTTTTAAGCAGTAACGTACTGACTCTGTTTGCTTGGCCGTTACAGATCCTGGAATTTCCTCTCCTTCTTTTTGTCTCTCCTTTCCTGGAGTAGTGCAATGTATAAATTGTTCTCTCTTGGTAGATCATCAAGACATGGCTAGTCTCTAAAACTGGAGGCCTTGTGACAACCTATCACTTTTTCTGCAAGAAACAACTGCCCAAGGGTTGGATCTAAACAGTCCACACCTTTACCTCCTCTAGGGGTTGTGTCGGGGTTGGTTAACCCAATAAGACCCATACAAGAACCATATTGGGAATACATGGTATTAAATTGCAATACATAGTATTAAGTAACATGACAAACTTTAGAGAAAAAAACTACTGTAATTTGCAAGTACCCAGATCTGGAATACTGCAGATACATTTATAGGAAAAAGATGCCCCAGAATGGTTATTCCATTGTAATGCAAGTAGTTAAAGGGGTTCTGCACTTTGTTTAAACTGATGATCTATCCTCTGGATAGATCATCAGCATCTGATTGGCGGGGCTCTGACACCCAGGACCCCCGCCGATCAGCTGTTTGAGAAGGCAGCAGCGCTCCAGCAGCGCAGCGGCCTTCTGACTGTTTACCGCTGGCCCAGTGACGTCCGGACTAGTATCACCTGGTCTGGGCAGGCCTAAGATCCATTCAAGGGAACACAGCTTAGCCGCACCCAGGCCAGTGATACTAGTCGTGACGTCACTGGGCCTGCGGTAAACAGCGAGAAGGCCGCGGCGCTGCTGGAGCGCTGCTGCCTTCTCAAACAGCTGATCGGCGAGGGTCCCGGGTGTCGGACCCCCACCGATCAGATGCTGATGATCTATCCAGAGGATAGATCATCAGTTTAAACAAAGTGCAGAACCCTTTTCATACAACAGACATGTCAGGAGAGGTGGCAGCCTGGCAGGTCCTCTTTTATGGAACCTTTAGGACTGTGCTGTAATAAATCTTTATACATTTTTGTACTAGCTGGTTCGTGAAAGAGTTAAAACGTCCAACAAATAAAAACAAAATTATTTTTATGCTTCATTATTGGGAGAAAATGTGGTGTGCCATGTTGTCTGAATTAATGTTTTTTAACAATAAATTAAATATGAGTGCTGGATGCCAAGCTCGATCTGTCTGTTGGCAGTGACAGGCTTTGTGTGAGGTTTGAGCGATCTGTTCATTGCCCCACTAACCTGCCTACGTTGGCTCTGAAGGGCAGCGTTTACTGCTGATTCTGTGATTTGAATGCACAGTATCGCTCTCTGTTCTATATAATTGTGTTCATTCACCTAATAAGTCCAGGAGATGTGATAGAAAGAAATTACTGTCAGATAATTAAGCATCCACAATGCAGAGAAACTCTACCTTGGCTGAAGTGTGAAAACACATTTACACCTAATGAAACTCGGAAGGGAATGCTTCTGAATAAGTGACATATGGGAAGCCACAAAGTGACAGAGAATGAAAAGCCCTAACCACAGAGTGTCCTTTGAGATGAAATTCAGATGTTTACAGAGTGTTTCTCCATTCCACCGATGTCACTACATAAACGGCAATGCACCAGGCCCCGGAAAATATGGCCGTGAAGGAGAAATGTTAGATGTTAATATGGTTGCATGAATGGAAAGACACTGGGAGAGATCAAATGTAGCAGGACAGTGGGATACTGGTTTAGTAATATTAGGGATTCGTTTCTAATGTACAGAATTTCTGGAACTGGAACTATCTCTCACTGCAATATACAGTATATATTTTCTGGAAAATGTCTTTAAACTAGAAGTTACTGTAGTTTACGCCTTTTTATTTTGCTGCGTTTTTCCATAACTAGCTGACCTCTCTCTTTCAATTCGCGGTCCTCAATGCAAGGGCATCATCCGTGTGGCTTGAATGGGTCCGTGATCTGTCCGTACCGCAAAATTTTTGCAGTGCAGAGGCCCGGAGAGAAACCCAATGGAAGCACTGCATAGTGCTTTTGTGGGGTTCTGTTCCGCACCTTCCGGATTGCAGTCCCATTCAAGTGAATATATCCGCATCCAAGATGCGGTGCACAAACGGCTGGGGCAAGTATATTGCGGACCCACTGTTTGTGGGCTGCAATACGGTCACGGCCGGGCAACGGCCATGTGCATGAGCCCTAAGTGTGCATACAGAGATAGCTGTCAGTGACTGATAACACCTCCCTCCTGTACCAATAGCTGTTAGAAAAAGCAAAGATATAAATGTATAACTTACAGGTTTTACTTTTCCCACAAAACTATATATCAATCTGCTCATCTCCGCCTGCTCTATAACATGGTGCTTTCAGATTGCACCGCATTTGTGGTGACAGGTTCTCTTTAAGACCAATTAAATGACAAACCAATATAAAGATACAGTATATTTAATAATAAATTGATTCTGCCCTCCTCCCTTGTGACCTGGGTTTCCAATATGACTGCATATGACGAACAACTTTTAGGGCAAGAAAATAGAAATTCCTCTATAATTGAATCACGTATTAATGCTCAACTGTAAAAAATTGTGTGATGCTATTTTTAATTTTCTATATCATTATCTACAGTATATGGGATCTACCCTAAAATTATGCAGGTTTTGCACTGGCCGTTAAGCCTAATAATACACTGACACGTCTTGATCTGTAGAATTGGCATTTCAGCAGTCATTTCATTATCCTTGCAGACAGGATCATTTGAATGTAAGATGGCTCTATTGCATAGATGACACAGGATCCACCATTCATAATAGGTGATAGTCAAACTACTCTCCTCCCCCGTATAATAATATCTGTACTAGTGTTGAGCGCAAAAATTTCTAAAAGCAAATTTTTATTGCGAATATCGGCACTTTTTTTTGTTACACATCAGGTGATCATCCCTCCCTTCTTCTAGCTTGTGGGCCAATGAGAAGGCTTTGTCACAGCTTAGTAACATCCCTAGCAACCGATAGAAAAGTTGCCTACCCCTTACTATATAAGAACCAACCCAGCAGCCATTTTCTAAAGTTTATTGCAGTTATGGAAGAGACAGCCATGTCATTGCTGTGCTCTGTGCTTTGTGTTATTACATTAGACAGTTAACTTATATATATAATTCAGATAGTTAGGGGGGAGATAGTCAGTGTAGGTTAGATTGATCTATAGTGTATAGCGAATATTACATTGACGATTTTCGCAATCACGAATATAATCTCGAATTTGCAAATATATGACGAATATTCTACAAAATATTCGCGAAATATTGTGAATTCGAATATTGCCCCTGCTGCTCATCACTAAGACTACTTTCACACTTGCGTTCAGAGCGGATCCGTCTGCATTATATTGTAGAAAAAATTCTAAGTGTGAAAGTAGCCTTCAGACGGATCCGTCCAGACATAACATTGAAAGTCAATGGGGGACGGATCCGTTTGAAAATTGAGCCATATTGTGTCAAATTCAAACGGATCCGCCCCCATTGACTTACATTGTAAGTCTGGACAGATCCGTTTGCCTCCGCACCGCCAGGCGGACACCCTAACGCTGCAAGCAGCTGCTGAGCGGAGCGGAGGCCAAACACTGCCAGACTGATGCATTCTGAGCAGGATCCGCATCCACTCAGAATGCATTAGGGCTGGACGGATGCGTTCGGGGCCGCTTGTGAGAGCCTTCAAACGGAACTCACAAGCAGAGCCCCGAACGCTAATGTGAAAGTAGCCTAATCTGTACAAGTCTTGACAATGCCAACAGTTTTAGATAATGTAAAGCTACACTCTCATGTATATACTGGCCACTAAGTACTACTCACATCACTGTTGAAAAGGCCAGAACTATTAAACAGCTATTTCCCAGGACCTACCTTTAGGGCCCGTTCATACGGCGGAATTTACCAGCGGACACCTCACCAAGAATTCTGAAGGCAACCACATGTGCAATGAGCAGGACTGTGGTACGTTGGCCAACTAGGCAGTGGGTCAGGATTGATGTATATAAGTCTATGGTTTGTTCGTGACGCCAATTGCAATGTGCGCAGGTACTGTTGCAGGGCCCTTTAAGATGTAATAACTCACGTACCAGGTGAGGAAGGCCAGAGGGGGATAGTGTCTCTGTATAGCAGATATGGTAGTGTCAACGGTGTCTCCTACCTTGGTACTGGCTGGACTCCTGGATCCTGGCTCACTTGCAATAAATTGAGTGTTGCTAGTAGGAGTAGCTGAGGAACTTTGGTAGTAAGGAATGAGATCCAGACTTGTGATATAATTCAACTTGTCTTTACTTAATGCAGCATAAATCCATACGAGTTACAGCAATAGTCCTTTGGGTCCCAGCAGGTATTGGCAATATGTGGCAGGGATCAGTATCTCTTCTGCTTCTTATGATATGCCTGGAGAATATGGCAGGAATCTGTCTTCTGCTCTATCTTCTGCTTGGTGTGGGCCTGACTAGCTGAGGAGGAATTTGGCTTCTCCTGGACTCTGGATATGTACTCAGAGCTTGGCTCACAGGGAATGGTTCTTCCTGGAGGCTGGAGGTGGCTGCTTGCTTGTCAACCAGCTGAGGCTGATGGCTCAGGCTGGGAATGTCCTCTAGTCTCAACCGAGACAGGGTCCTGGTTTGGGATCCCTATTTTCTGAGAGCTCCAACTAACACAACCTTTCCCCAGCAGGGGTGGCTGGTACACTAACTGAAACTTCCTTTCCTCCCCATGAGGCAGGAAGTGGGAACATTCCACACCTCCTCAAAGAGGGGGGAGAGCTAGACTGGAATGTACTATTCCAGTCTAGCAATACTAAACTGACACTAGAGACCTGCTAACATTGCTGCCACCTGCTGGTGTACATGGAAATTACAGCAAATATGTATATAACAGGCTTAGCAAATGCACATAATGAAGGATGCAATGCTAGATTACACAGGATGATAATATACATACACTTAACAGGATGTAGCAGGGAGAAAGAGTTTAGTAACATAACTCTGGGATGTTACACATGGTCCCTGCCTCCCAAAGTTTTCAATAGGAGACAGGGCTGCAGTTTGTGGGCCTGGGATTTAAAGCCTTCCCTAATGCCATCACACCTTAGTAGTCCAACATCTGCATATAAGTCATGGTTGGGCCCATCAGTGGTCATTCACCCCTATTGTTTAATTAGATTGTGGTTGTTTGTGGACAATGTAAATGCAATAGCCACAGCTATGAACATTATGGAGGTAATTTATTATTAGATGTACGCCAATTTTTGGCGTATATCTGTCGCAGATTCGGATGCAAAGGAGATCTGTGGCCGAATCTGTGACTTTTTCTTGCTCATGCCAGGTCTACAAAAGGAGGTGTGGGAAGGTGGCGGGTCAGCCCCTCTCATTTATCATTTTGTACGCCTGTTTTAGGCATGGAAAATTATCTAATTATAAGCCAGCAAGAGAGCTGGCGTAGATTTAGGCAGGCAGGTGGATGGGCCTAAGTTATGTAGAGGTCAGCGCCTCTACATAACTTAGGCACATCATGCGCCACCACAAGGGGTATTAGGATTGGTTTCTAAATCTCAGGTCTTGATAAATGACCCCATATATTGCAAGTGTTCGTTTTACTTCATTTCATATTTTTTTAAAAGTGCAATGATTAACCGCAAAACTTAACTTACATTATAAATCTGTGCCATTCTGTGCCTGTAAATTATGGCCAGGCAGATTGGAGAAGGACACTCCTGTCTGAGATATTCTGAAAAAAAAGTATCCATTTTATTGTTATTTTCATTATTTTTCACTGTATATAGCCTAGCCCTGGACATATTACTGTCAGCTGCAGGGATTTTGGGAAGCATGGATTGTGGTGTGATAAAATTCCCCCATTGTTCTTACAACGCACATTGACCCTTTTTTTTTTTTGTTATTTTTGTAACTACATTGTGGACTTTATTATTCTCTATGTCCTTAAACTCACAGCAGGAAGCAATTTCAATGTTACGTTTAATGTACAATAAATGAACATCTGATAGCAATAAAATATGTTAATACTAGGGCTTACCTTCAGTGAACCTTTCAGAAGAAATGAGAGGATTGCTTGAAACAATAATTCCCTAATCTAATGTTTATTACTTTTATTTCTCTGGTTAGTTAGGATTATACCCTTCAGGGCCACAGGAAATTTCTAATTAGCCATGGATTTGCTCTGTATTGCGTCTATAGAAAAAGAATAATCCATAAAAACATAGGGGGTCATTTACTATTCTGAAGTACGCCTAAATGAGGCGTATTTAAGGCACAGATGGAGGTGCAACCGTTAGTTGCGCCGCTAGCTGCGACTTCGCCCTGCTCACGCCAGGTTAAAAATTGTGGGCGTGGATGGGGAAGGGTACGGGAAGCAACCCCGTCTCATTCATCATTTTCTACGCCTAGTTTCGGTGTAGAAAATAGTCTAAATGTAAGACAGCTTGGAAGATGCCGGATGCACCGAAGTTATGGAGAAGCCAGCGCCTCTTCATAACTTTGGCGGATCCATCGCCAGCTATGGGGCTTTATTAAGACCGGCGTCTAGAACACCAGTCTTGATAAATGTGCTCCATATTCTTCCTATATAAATTGATGGTGAATAGACCTGTTTCACATTTGCGTTTAAGAGATCAGTTAGGCTGTTCCCTTTGCATTTTGGCATTGCTGGAAGCAAACGCATCACCGTCCGGCCACATTCACCATAATGTGGACCTGTGGTGATACGGTTGCAACCCGGCAAATATGATGAAAAGCGGCCGGACAAATACTGCTGTGCGCAGCGGTTTTCTCTAGAAAAACAATATGGGCCAGATTTATCATGACTCTGACTCCACTTTAACATATGGCTAAAGTCAGCTTTAGCCAAGTCAGATTTATGATCGGCCCTTTAAGACTGTAATAAATGTGGTTTGACAGGTAGCAGTTTATCCGTCAGTAAGCAGCTTTACAAAAGTCGCAAGTTTTTATGAAAAAGTCGCAAGTTTTTATGAAAAAGTTGCATGTTCTATTAAAAAGTCTCATAAGATAAGCATGGTCCTCACTGGAGTGAAATGGCGACTTTTTGGTGACTTTTTTGCGACTTTTTAAATAGTCCCAATAGTAAATCTAGAGATTCATTTACATAATAAAACACGCCCACTTTCAGAAAACTGGCAAGCATAGTGCAGAGCAGAAAAAAGTCGCAAAGTTGCAAGTTTTAGTGTTTGTGTGTGACTTTTTGGGGGACTTTTTCACTCCATTATTCTGACCTGAGCTAATGATAAATCTGGCCCTATGTCTTCTAAATGGAATCTAAAAATATGCATATTCAGTGGAGTAGAAAATTAGGATCAGAAATTTACACTCTTCTATAGTGACTTCAGGATAGCTGATTTGTAGATCCATGTCCAGGACCGTGGTTTCCCTTTTTACTAATAGAAAATCCCAAATTTTCCAGGGTTCCTTGCTTACCTCAAATCAGGTGGCATTTCTCATTCATCTCAAATTAACAAAACTGAATGACAGATGCAGTCCACTATGTTGACTTGTGGAGTCCATGGCAGAAGGCACTGCCAAAATGCATGAAGAAGCACAAAATCAGTGATATTGCCCATTGTCATAAATGGGGAAGAGGTAACATGCAAACAAAGCTACCAAATAAATTTTTCATCGCGGACAACTGATACACTGTATGCAGACATTGTTATAGCTGTCAGAATTAAAAGCACCTAGTATTCTTATTTTTTGTAACAACAGAAAGTCACAAAATAAATGAAATCCTCCGATGTGATTGTGCAATATTCCACCCTTCTAGAATGTGTGCCAGGCCTGACATTCCGTTACAAGAGATGAGCGAAGTATTCAAAAATTTGATTCGGCTTTTACAAAACAAATTTGCTTTGTGACAAATAAATTTGTCATGAAGAGCGTTTCTTTGTAAGTAGCAGATGTAATGACAGGGAGCGGCAATTGCGCCGCCTCCGTACCCCTCAGATGCCGCCTTCATAGCTGATTGCGCATCTGATGCCAATAACACAGTGTAAACTTTAAAAAAATATTATTACATCATACTTACCTCATCCATTTGCTCGCAACAAATTTGCCGTCACCATCTTGATTGAAGATCTGGCGCAAAATCTCATCATCATGTTAGCTGGCGTGTGAGATCTTGAATCAAGATGGCGGCGGCCGGCCCGTCGCGAACAAATGGATGAGGTAAGTATGATTTTTTTTTTGTTGTTGTTTTTTTACACCATTTCAGGGAAAATCGATTTGCAGCGAATTAAATTTTCCCAGAAATTCGGATCAAAGTCCACTAGTCGTCACCTAGCTGACTTTATTTTGAATTAGAAAATATTGCACATACTTTGACGCACATCTCTTTACATTATACCTAGAAAGCCAAGAGGGTTAAAGTGGGAACCAGATATTTTATTAATGTGATTTCACCATGTGGCTATTCTATGATCTTGTGCCCTTAAAGTAACGTTGACCAACTAGTACTAGCACCATCACAGTAAAAATGTCAATATGGAATTACACAGTCCTTTGCCATTGTGCTTACCATATGGGATTACCTATGTGTCATAATTTGTCATCCATGGAGGTGTCCATACATACAGGTGAGTGCCAGCTGTAGTGCTTCTTTAATCTCTTAGTGACCGATGAACATAAATATAAGTATGGAGCTGGCTCATAGGGCATGTACAGATGACACCCACCTGCTATGCCCAGGATTGGAGATAACTCCAATCTTAGCCGCTTAACACCTCAGATACCATGGTAAATAGCGTGCTCGCACCGTCCTCTGATCAGCACCCCTGCATCATAATTGCAGGATACTCATTATTTGCTGTGGCAGCCAGGGTCCTACTGAGACCTGCCAACCTATGGCTCCAATTAAACAGTGCCTCTGGCAGAGTATAGATTGCCGATAAAATAGCTACTCACAGGAATGCAAAAGTATTGTTGTGAATAGTACAGATGATTGAACAATCTCAGCCCCCTAAGGGGACTAATATAAAAAAGTAAAAATCATAAACTTTTTAAAAACCATAAAAAATGTATCATATTAAAAACAATAAAAAATAAGCATAATTGCTATCGTCACATTCGAAACTGTCTGAAATGTTAAAGTAACATGTTATTAAGCATAATGGCATAAGGAAAAAAATACCCATTTTCAGAATTGTTCATTTTTGGCCACCTTGCCTCAAAGTCCAAAGGTTCTTATTGCCTTACACCCGTAAATAAAGTTAAATTAGGGAATTAGTGTTAAGATAGAAACTACATCGTAAGGTGCCTTGTATATTAAAACTGTCTAAAAGAAAAACCAGCCTTGTTATCCATTACAATCAATACACCATCATGTTTAAAGAGGTTATCCTACTTACATAACTTATCCCTTATTCACACAATAAGGGATACTTGTCTGGTGTGGGGGGGGGGGGGGGGTCGATGGATGGGGCCCCCACCGATCTTGAGAATGGGGTCCATGTTCCCTGTTTGAATGGAGCAGCAAACATGCATATATGTTCAACGTGCCATTCCAGTGGGGCACCAAACATGCATATATGTTCAACGTGCCATTCCAGTGGGGCACCACATGATTGGCAGGTTCCCCAGCTCCCTCATCACAGACCCAGCTAGTTGTTCTAGCAAAAACATGCCAATGTAGTGTTGATGTGACAATTCAGACAGTTCTGTAAGTAGAGGCAACCAGTCCTGCTCACATTCTAGGACACGTTGCTGGCAGCCATTTTATATCATTCTCAGAGAACCCCTTGAAGCCATGAGTATAACTTTATTAATGTTCACATTTGCATAATTGTTTTTGTTCACAACGGAAACCATGATTCTGTATGTAATACCCCAGAGTGGTATTACCATTTCTTCACTCTGCTATTGTCTTTGATTGCCACAAACAATGTCATCCATGAATTTGCTCCAGGTCCTCCTACATTATACATTCTTATAGATGTTATGAAACTGTTTTATATATGTCATTTGCCTGGATCACCAGCAGGTGGCAGCAGATATGTCCATAGAATGGAACTTACCATCCCATTCTCCCCCTTTTGGGCAGAAGTGGGCCAGTCCTGCTTCCTACCAAAGGGTGGGGTCGCAGTTCTAGTTTATGCCAGTCTAAGTTGAGTCTAGAGTTGGAAGTGCGGGATGCCAGACCTTGCAGGGGAATTATGTGTGAGGTCACCGTGTGAGCAATAGGTGGGCCGAGGTAAATGCAGTTCTGGTTACTCAAGGTTATGTCGTCCCTGGGCAGGCTCGCATAAGTGAAAAGCAGAATGGCACAAGGATTCTCTGGTGCACGCTCTGGTGTAAGGGACACTGGCCAGATGGTGGTTTGAGGTGCCCTTGGTGGTTTGTATTAATGTGCCAGTGGCAAGGTCCCTTGTAATCGTGACACCAGTACCTTTTGTATGGAGGTACAACCATTTACTATAGTGTTTATAGAGGAACTGAGTCTGAGGCAAACAGGGTGAAACTCCAAATGGCACTTTACTGATGATGACTCTTGATTACAGTACATCCAAAGGCATTAAATAGTCTCTTGATACAATCCGGCATTAACCCCTTAAGGACACAGCCCTATTTCACCTTAAGGACCAGGCCATTTTTTGCAAATCTGACCAGAGTCACTTTAAGTGCTGATAACTTTAAAACGCTTTGACTTATCCAGGCCATTCTGAGATTGTTTTTTCGTCACATATTGTACTTCATGACACTGGTAAAATGAAGTCAAAAAAATTATTTTTTTTGCACCAAAAAATACCAAATTTAACAAAAATTTGGAAAAATTTGCAAATTTCAAAGTTCCAGTTTCTCTACTTCTGTAATACATAGTAATACCCCCAAAAATTTGGATGACTTTACATTCCCCATATGTCTACTTCATGTTTGAATTATTTTGGGAATGATATTTTATTTTTTGGGGATGTTATAAGGCTTAGAAGTTTAGAAGCAAATCTTGAAATTTTTCAGAAATTTACAAAAACTCAATTTTTAGGGACCAGTTCAGGTCTCAAGTCACTTTGCGAGGCTTACATAATAGAAACCACCCAAAAATGACCCCATCTAAGAAACTACACCCCTCAAGGTATTCAAAACTGATTTTGAATACGTTGTTAACCCTTTAGGTGTTGCACAAGAGTTATTGGCAAATGGGGAGGAAATTTGAGAATTTAATTTTTTTGTCTAATTTTTCATTTTAACCCATTTTTTCCACTAACAAAGCAAGGGTTAACAGCCAAACAAGACGGTATCTTTATTGCCCTGACTCTGCCGTTTACAGAAACACCCAATATGTGGCCGTAAACTACTGTACGGCCACACAGCGGGGCGTAGAGTGAAAGGTGCGCCGTTTGGTTTTTGGAAGGCTGATTTTTATGGACCGGTTTTTTGACACCAAGTCCCATTTGAAGCCCCCCTGATGCACCCCCAGATTATAAACTCCATAAAAGTGACCCCATCTAAGAAACTACACCCCTCAAGGTATTCAAAACGGATTTTACAAACTTTGTTAACCCTTTAGGTGTTGCACAAGATTTAATGGAAAATAGAGATACAATTTCAAAATTTCACTTTTTTGGCAGATTTTCCATTTTAATTTTTTTTATCCAGTTACAAAGCAAGGGTTAACAGCCAAACAAAACTCATTATTTATGGCCCTGATTCTGTAGTTTACAGAAACACCCCATATGTGGTCGTAAACCGCTGTACGGGCACACGGCAGGGCGCAGAAGGAAAGGAATGCCATACGGTTTTTGGAAGGCAGGTTTTGCTGGACTGTTTTTTTTTACACCATGTCCCATTTGAAGCCCCCCTGATGCACCCCTAGAGTAGAAACTCCAAAAAAGTGACCCCATTTTAGAAACTACGGGATAGGGTGGCAGTTTTGTTGGTACTAGTTTAGGGTACATATGATTTTTGGTTGCTCTATATTACACTTTTTGTGCGGCAAGGTAACAAGAAATAGCTTTTTTGGCAGCGTTTTTTATTTTTTTATTTACAACATTCATCTGACAGGTTAGATCATGTGGTAATTTTATAGAACAGGTTGTCACGGACGCGGCGATACCTAATATGTATACAATTTTTTTTATTTATGTACGTTTTACACAATGATTTCATTTTTAAAACAAAAAAAATGTTTTAGTGTCTCCATAGTCTAAGAGCCATTGTTTTTTCAGTTTTTGGGTGATTATCTTAAGTAGGGTCTCATTTTTTGCGGGATGAGATGACGGTTTGATTGGCACTATTTTGGTGTGCATATGACTTTTTGATCGCTTGCTATTACACTTTTTGTGACGTAAGATGACAAAAAATGGCTTTTTTTACACCGTTTTTATTTTTATTTTTTTACGGTGGTCACCTGAGGGGTTAGGTCATGTGATATTTTTATAGAGCCGGTCGATATGGACGCGGCGATACCTAATATGTATACTTTTTTTTATTTATGTAAGTTTTACACAATGATTTCATTTTTGAAACAAAAAAAATGATGTTTTAGTGTTTCCATAGTCTAAGAGCCATAGTTTTTTCAGTTTTTGGGCGATTATCTTAAGTAGGGTCTCATTTTTTGCGGGATGAGATGACGGTTTGATTGTTACAATTTTGGCGTACATGCGACTTTTTTGATCACTTTTATTACCTTTTTTTGGGAAGTAAGGTGGACAAAATTTCAATTTCATCATAGTTTTTTATTTTTTATTTTTATGGCGTTCACCGTTCGGGTAAAGTAACATGACCGTTTTATAGATCAGGTCGTTACGGACGCGGCGATACCAAACATGTGTAGGGAATTTTATTTTTTTAATTTTTAATCAGTGATAAATGTGTTTTTTGATTTTTACCTTTTTTTCACTTTTTTTTTGACCCAGACCCACTTGGTTCTTGAAGATCCAGTGGGTCTGATGTCTGTATAATACAGTACAGTACAATATATATTGCACTGTACTATATTTTACTTACACTGAACAGATCTATGCTTTCAGCACAGATCTGTTCAGCACCATGGACAGCAGGACGCCTGAGAGGCGTCCTGTTGCCATGGGAACCTTCCCCGTCTGCTCAGTTATGGTCAGAACTGCGCAGACGGGGAAGGGTAAGGACGGGGCTCTGGGGGGGCTGTCTGGGGGCTCTCTCCCTCTCCGTCGGGGGGCTGCAAAGGCACTGCAGCCCCCCGATCGGAGAGGGAGGGAGCTCCCTCTTACTGTTAACTTTTTCCATACAGCGGTCCGTACGGACCGCTGTATGGAAAGGGTTAAACGGCTGACATCGCATCACCGATGTCAGCCGTTTATACCAGGGTGCCAGCAATGTGCTGGCACCCTGGTATACCCACTGTACACCAACGATTACGCAATAGGAGGCGGGCGGCGGATCGCGATCCCGCCTGCCGCACCGCCCGCCTCCCGCACCGCCCCCACCGCCCGCAACACCCCCCCTGCACCTCCCACCGGGCTAAAATCATTCAGAGGTGCAGGGGGGGTGATAAATATATATTTTCGCCACACTAAAGTTTCTGATCGCCGCGGTCAGGGACCGCAGCGATCAGAAACTGCAGAAAGCGCAACAAACCGCAGGTCTGAATTGACCTGCGGTTTGTTGCGATCGCGGACATGGGGGGGTCACGGGACCCCCCCGCGCATTTAGCCGAGGTGCCTGCTCAATGATTTGAGCAGGCACCTTGTTCCGATCACAGCCGGCCGCACGGCAGTGATCGGAACAACACATGACGTACCGGTACGTCATGTGTCCTTAAGGACTCGGGAAACATGCCGTACCGATACGTCATGTGTCCTTAAGGGGTTAAGCACAATCTCCTATACATATGGGGAAAGGGAAATGCAAATCCTCAATGTAGTACAGGCTCTTGTAACACATAAGAAACTACTGCTCAGACTAGGCTTGTAATAATGAAAGTCTTACACTGGTCACAACCCTGATTCTAATCCTTGATTGAAGGTGCTTTTCTGAATCCTGAAACTTCTACTCCAATGTTGTTCTGACAGTTGGCCTAACTGTCCTCAGGATTTACACTGGAGATGTAGATGCTTCAAGCTATCTCCTACACCTAGTGCAAAGGTGCTTAATAAGTCCTCAGGTAATGACTATCTCCTACACCTAGTATAAAGGTGCTTAATAAGTCCTCAGGTAATGACTATCTCCTACACCTAGTATAAAGGTGCTTAATAAGTCCTCAGGTAATGACTATCTTGCTAATCCTTTGTCTTGCATAAACGTGATAATTCCTCAAATACTCTGCTGTATATAGTTTAGACATTGTTCACCCTGGATGAGCGATCTATAGGAGTGGATTGCTCACCTCTAGGTAGAATAGTTGTAGACCTTAACCCTGGGCTGTGGAGCCGACAGGGACAGAGTAGAGAGGCTAGGAAGGGGCCTACCTCCAGATACTCAGCTACATGGCTGTTGCTTTCTTGAAGGCTCTTGAGAGAACTGCATTCAACTGAACTCTCACTTGGATTGACCTGAGCTCATCTGCACTGGTTTGGATTCACCTAAACCAGGAACTGAACAACTCTGCACAGCACACAGCTGCACAGGACTGCACACATTTTCACACATTTTCACAGGACTGCTCAGCCTAACTTAGGTCTGAGCTAAGCTATTTATACTAGAGGAGAAACAAGTGTAGTGCACCCTGACTAGGCCTGTGTAAAGGATATTTGCATGTAAAATCACATTGTGACATGGAGAATATGACAGGAGATAAAGTACAAAATACAGACATAATACATGACATTAATACATGATAAAAGCACGTTTGCGGGGCCCACAGTTACTTGAGTGGGACAGAAGCAGTCAAGGATCACACTGACTCCTTACAGATTAACCGACAGAGTGTTGTAAGGGGGTCAACAGCCAAAGGCATCCCACTCCAAAGGTACCAGAACAGTTGTAAAGTCCAGTAACCAGACTAAAGTCGAGTTTAGCACAACAGATAAAGCAAAAAAATTAAGTTTGACTGCTAGTGATGAGCGGGAGGTGCCATATTCGATTTCGTGATATTTCGCGAATATTTTATTAAATATTCGTCTTATATTCGTTAGAATCGAATATTCGTCATTATTCTACTTATGGCGAATAATATGCGATTTAATTATTCGCGTATTGCAATTTTTTTCTTTTTCCTTTTTTTTACTGTATAAGACAACTTTCCTTTTGGTTGGCTATGGCTATGTCTAATATGTGTATTTTACGAATAGTCACTAT
Source organism: Bufo gargarizans (assembly GCF_014858855.1). Taxonomy (NCBI): domain Eukaryota; kingdom Metazoa; phylum Chordata; class Amphibia; order Anura; family Bufonidae; genus Bufo; species Bufo gargarizans. The sequence goes on from NC_058086.1 coordinate 147,017,636, forward strand.
ATTGCTACATATTCTTATTTTAAATTATGACAAATATCCTAAAAAACAAAGTTATAGCAATATAGCGAATATTTGTAAAATACACATATAGACTGCAATTTAGCTAATATAGTCAAATTTTTTTGGTCTCTTCTGAACTTCAGATTTGGAAAAAATGTACACTATTAAAAAATAAATACTATAGCACTATGTTAAGTAAATTGCAGTCTATATGTGTATTTTACGAATATTCGCTATATTGCTATATATTCTTGTCTTAGAATATGACGAATATTCTAAAAAACGAAGTTATAGCAAATATGACGAATATTCTAAAAAACGAAGTTATAGCAATCTAGCGAATATATTAGTTATTTAGAATATTCGTCTTTTTTTTTTCAATGTGTACTGTTATTCCACTTTGGCATACTCCTTCCCGACAAACGTCCCCGTCACTATCCCGTGACGGGAACGCCTGTGGGTTAGAATATACCATCGGATATGAGTTTTCACGATCTCAGGGAAAACTCAGATCCGATGGTATTTTCTAATCCACAGGCGTTCTCCTGGTGACAGGGACGCTTGTCGGGGAGGAGTATGCGTACAACTGTACAGATAGGGAAAAAAAATGTGAATATTCTAAATAACGAATATATTCACTATATTGCTATATATTCGTTTTTTAGAATATTTGTGATTTATTTTCCATATGAAAACATGATTCCTTCCTGCAAGAAGCAGGGAGGAATCATGTTTTCAGATGTAAAAAAATGACGAATACTCGATATAGCGAATATATAGCACTATAGTCGAAATATTTGCGAATTAGCAAAGTTGCGATATTCGCGATTAATATTCGCTATTCGAATATTCGCGCTCAACACTATTGACAGCCAGTTTATGCCAAAACCTGCTGGAACCAAGAGAAACACAGCTTCTTGTACGGATGCAAGTTGATTTAATTAAAGCTGTTGAACTTTATAAAAGTCTGGACTTGACTATTTCTCCACCATTACTCTTTCCTTTATTTCTTCGGAGCCTAACCCCGGGGAGCGACGGTATCCATGTAGGAGCACCATGACACACACAGAAAACCATTGAGGCCGCACCACACCACTCGGCATTCCGATAAACCTGGGACACGATCGGCCCTAGGGGGGGGGGTGGCACGTTTCATGTACAAAAGCCTGTTGTATGGCTCCTACCAGAACTGATGAATTTATATCTATCATTTTGACAACAAGAATAGTGCAGCTCCATTAAATGCAGGACAGGAGAGGACCTCCATAGAAAGAGACATTCTTTGTCATTGCTCTCTACTCTAGCAACCCAAAATTACCCAGCAGGGTATATCAAAATAGGTTTACTAGTCACCTGCTTTAAATTGATATTTTGACAAAACGTAGAAACAGAGTGGCTGCTCATCACTGAACATCCACTGACTTTAGCTGCCTATACACATACAGTAAGATGAATGTCAGTGTATCCCACCCATTTCCACAGCATCCACCAACTTTCTAATGTGTTTGGAGCTTAAGGAGTTTCTTCAGTTTGGAGGAAATTAGGATCCATTGCTTGGCTGGGAGAGAAGCCATTTTTAAAAGAGCCTAGCACAAGCTTCAGCCGCTCTACTGAAAAACATGCACACTTGGCCGAAGCACTTATTTATTATATTAATTTATATAGCTCCAATATATTCTGCCGCATACACGGATTATCATCCCTCACATCAGTACCTGTCCCCCTTGGGACTCACAATCTGCATTCCATATCAAACTGTTATTTTTAAGTAATTATTTATTATTAGGCCCCTTTCACACGGGCGAGTATTCCGCGCGGGTGCGATGCGTGAGTTAAACGCATTGCACCCGCACTGAATCCTGACCCATTCATTTCTATGGGGCTGTTCACATGAGCTGTGATTTTCACGCATCACTTATGTGTTGCGTGAAAATCGGAGCATGCTCTATTTTCTGCGTTTTTCACGTAACGCAGGCCCCATAGAAATGAATGGGGTTCCGTGAAAATCGCAAGCAAGTGCGGATGCGGTGCGATTTTCACGCATGGGTTCTAGGTGACAGTCTATTCACTGTATTATTTTCCCTTATAACATGGTTATAAGGGAAAATAATAGCATTCTGAATACAGAATGCATAGTACAATAGTGCTGGAAGGGTTGAAAAATATAAAAAAGTTAACTCACCTTATCCTCTTGATCGCGTAGTTCCCGGTCGGTCTCTTCTTTAGCTGTGGGCTAAATGACCTGTGGTGATGTCAGATCACATGCTCCAATCACATGGTCCATCACCGTGGTGATGGAGCATGTGATCTGACATCACCACAGGTCCTTTAGCCCACAGCTCATTCAAGAAGTAAAGAGACCGGGAACTACGCGATCAAGAGGAGAAGGTGAGTTAACTTTTTTATTTTTTTAACCCTTCCAGCACTATTATACTATGCATTCTGTATTCAGAATGCTATTATTTTCCCTTATAACCATGTTATAAGGGAAAATAATACAATCTTCAGAACATCAATCCCAAGCCCGAACTTCTGTGAAGAAGTTCGGGTTTGGGTACCAAACATGCGCGATTTTTCTCACGCGAGTGCAAAACGCATTACAATGTTTTGCACTCGCGCGGAAAAATCGCGCATTTTCCCGCAACGCACCCGCCTCTTATCCGGGCAAAAAACATGACGCCCGTGTGAAAGAGGCCTTAAGGGTGAGTTCATATTAGCGTTTTGCTTTCTGTTATAGCATTCCACTCACATGCGATTAAAATGGAAATTAACGGAACTGCTATGACGGAAAGTCAAATGGAACACTTTAAAGACATTCTGTTTCAATCCATCCTAATAGAGTTGAATAGAGAAAAAAAAAAACAGAAAGCAGCATTGCATCTGGTTTCCGTTATTTTGTACGGAAAAAAAAAGTAATGCAGATAATTTTGGGAAATTTGTTCATCTTTAGCTAATTCATAGTTTGCACTTTGCGGAGCGCATTCAGTAATGCAGGAATAAATGTAGACCGTGTTATATGTTAAGCTGGATGACCGATAATTTACACGTTTCTTTGTGACCCTACTGTCCAAAAAGGGCACACCTTGTAATGCACCTGGTAATGCACATTAATATGTATTGTCTTCCGAATTTGTTAACCTTTTTTTTATTCAAATTATATCCTGCTCCCCAAACTGACACTTCCTGAGGAAAGATTCACACATCAAAGCCTGCTCTCTAATTATAGGAGATTGCTGTGCGTCTTTTACTCACTTGAATAGGTTACAATAAAATACAGATAATTTAGCTACTATCTGTGCAGAAGCAATTAAAATCTCCCACCTTGTTGAAGCGTGTGAGATTATCTCTGGCTAAAACGCAGTAAATCTACAGTTTTCTCTAGTGAATGAAAAAGCGAAATTGTCCATCTCTTTAATATGAAATTTGCGGGGAGACAGATAGGATCAAAACAAGAAGTTTTTTTTTTTTTTTTGATGGGTGAACAATCTTTGAAACAATTGGAGTTTCAACAAAAATGGGATTTAATTGTCGAATTTCAGCTGAGCAAAGTAAAAACTGGTGAAAGAAAAAAGGATTTGTACTATGTTAACCAATAGAATATACAGAATAATGAGAGCGATCCCTAGGTGAAATATTTATAGTAAGCTATTACGGAATTACATACTGAAAACTCTCATTGTGGAACTCTAAATGTCTTAAATGAGGTGAACGCATTGCTCCCGCACTGAATCCGACCCATTCACTCTAAATCGCAGCATGCTCTATATTATGCATTTTTCACACAACGCAGGCCCCATATATGTGAATAGGGCTGTGTAAAAATCGCAAGTATCCGCAAGCAAGCAGATGTGGTACGATTTTCACGCATGGTTTCTAGGAGACGATCGAGGGGGACCCGATCTTTATTATTTTCTCTTATAACATGGTTATAAGGGAAAATAATAGGATTCTTAATACAGAATGCTAAGTAAATTAGGGATGGAGGGGTTAAAAAAAAAAATTAAAAATCTAACTCACCTTATCCACTTGTTCGCACAGCCCGGCTTGTCTTCTTTTTTCTTCTTCGAGGACCTGGGAGAAAAAGGACCTTTGGTGACATCACTGTGCTCATCACATGGTCCATCACCAGGGTGATGGACCATGTGACAGACCATGTGATGAACGCAGTGACTTCACCAAAGTTCCTTTTCCTCCCAGGTCCTCAAAGAAGAAGAAAGAAGACAAGCCGGGCTGCGCGAACAAGTGGATGAGGTGAGTTTAATTACTTTATTTAAATTTTTTAACCACTCCATTCCTAATTTACTTAGCATTCTGTATTAAGAATGCTATTATTTTCCCTTATAACCATGTTATAAGGGAAAATAATGAAATATACACAACACCTAACCCAAACCCGAACTTTTGTGAAGAAGTTCGGGTCTGGGTACCAAACATGGCGATTTTTCTCACGCGCGTGCAAAACGCATTAAAACACTTTGCACTTGCGCGGAAAAATCGTGAATTTTCCCACAAAGCATCTGCATCTTGTCTGTCTCTCACACGCGACACCGCGTGAATAAGGCCTAAGGGTTTTCACACTAGCCAGTATTCAGTCCGGATGCGATGTGTGTAGTGAAAAGATAGTATCCGCACTAAATCCTGACCTATTCATTTCAATAGGTCTGTGCACGTTTTTTTTCACACATCATCTCTACATTCAGGAAACATCGTAGCATGTTTTATATTGTACGTTTTTCATGCAGCTCTGGGTCCAAGTGAACGGGGTATTAGGATACAATACATTTTTCACTCATGGTTCCTAGGAGATGTAGATTGTTATTCTTCAGATTTTCTTCATGCGCATAGAAAACAAATCAAAAATGATTGCATCCGGGTGGAAAAAACACACACACTGAACACAATCACAGACAAAACTGATTGAACTTGTGTGTAAAACCATTTATTTTTTCCTGAACAGATCCTGACAAAATCCGTATCGCTCGTGTGAAAGAGACCTAAAGTTGGCCATACACATATGATCCATGTTGGCCAAACTTGTCAATTTCAGTGTATCTAAGCCTCCTTACTGTCCCCTGATGTCAAATGTTGGGGAAGATAAAGGCTGGACTGTGAAATTTCAACTGCCTGATCCTTTTATTTGTGAAGAGATAAGTCAGGGCATGGGGTTCAGGCAGGAGAGATACTATAGCTGTGTTCTTCAGGGTATCCAGCAGTTCCACTGGCCAGCTCAATCGTCAGAGCTCTCCCCCATTGAGAATGTCTGGGACTGGATGGGGGAAACGGTTCTTTAATGCACAGCAGCCAACAAGCACCATACTGAACTATGGGGGTCATTTATTAAGCTAAAATATGCCTATATTAGGCGTATTTCAGGCACAGATTGTTAGTTCTGCTGCAATCTGCGACTTCTCCCGCCAGGTCTAAAAAAGTGGAGGTTGTTTGTAGGGGAGAAGGGGACGAGCCAGCAGGCCCATCTCATTTACCATTTTCTACGCCTGTTTCAGGCGTAGAAAAAGGTCTAAATGTAAGACAACTAAGAACTTTAGAACTGGTGGTTTACGGGTGTATTAAGACCAGCGTCTAAAACACTGGTCTCAATAAATGTGCCCCTATGTCTCTAAGTTGAAAGAGCTTGGGGTGACATAGCCCAGGAGGATATCCAGCATCTGTATAACTGTTACCATGCCAGAGGGGGAGCCTGTATCGCAGCATAGAGAGATGCCACCCAGTATGTGACCCTGCCTAAACCTATACCCTCCTGCAGAGTCCAAAGTAAATGCAGCGAGCTGCAGGGGGACTGGAGAGGATAGGAGTGATAGTAGCTATAATAAAAAGGGTAGTCGTTACTCACGGCAGCAGTTCTCCCTCCATAGCTCTTCTGGGACATACTTCCTTCTCACTCTGCTCTTTACTGATTAGCATCCAGAAAATAGAGGTATAAAATCTCTTTTGCAGCTTTCTGCTGTATCTCAATTTCTCTTACTTTAATTCCATACTTACAAACAGATCCACAATGCGGGATGTGGGCCTTACCAGATCCCCAGTCTGCCTTTAAAGTATGTTCCAGATCCTGGACAGGCTCTTTTTATCTTCTGGACAAGTGAACTGCAAAGTCAATAGGTGTCTTAGACAGGTTATCTCCATAGTCTGTTTGGCACGCACCTCCTCTCAACACTGGCATGTTCCACAATAATCTCTTTTACTCTTTTTCTTTACTTACGTTGATTTTAAAGCTTTCTTTTTACATCTTTTGTTTCTCTCTGGCTATATCTTTCCCAGGACTGTTTATGTGTGTGCTCACTTCAAAGTCTCTCTGAGTTCTCATGTACTCCTCCCTAGTGGAAGGTGAACAGCTCCACCTAGCAAAGGTATCTACTGCCTGTGAGACCACTTTGCAGCATTCATAGAAAACACATTGTAACCCCTTAACCTGTGTCATAACAGCGAAATGCTGCATAAAGGGTGCACCACTTTGGTTGTATGATCATTGATCAAGCACCAAAAGCAGTTTTTACATCAATCTCAATCACAGCTCAATCATATTAAGGTTTTCAGGTGTTCTTCCGTTATAGTTTATATGCAGCACATACACACATAGACTCACACACCATACTTGGCAAGAATAGGAGTGATAAGTGTTACCCAAATATATGTTGGGCATTTACATAAGCCATTACCCCAAACACCACTAACCAACTCTTTTGCAAACACAAGTAGAGGCTATATAACAAAAAAATTAATACACAACCCAGGTCAAGCCTAAGAATATAGACCCCAGTAGAGTCCAAAAAATAAATAAACTTACCAGACCAGGCCCCTTAAATAATTCAAACCACAAAGCATATCCGCTAAATAAATATAAGCCACAGAATAAATAATTCCCTCAAACAGACATCAGAATAGAGACTCTACAGCAAATACAGACCCATAATAAAGGCATCCCAAATTAAATACAGACCCCAGATCTGACCCAAAGTTAGACCCCAGACACTAGCATAGCAGCTCCCATGCTAGTTGGACCAGAGATACTAGCATAGCAGCTCACATGCTCTCCTCCTCTGTAAAACATTGCTTTTCTGCTCTCTGACTTCAGAACCTGCACAAATGTGATCAGGTGACCTTATCTGTGCAGGTCCTCCTATAGTAAAAGGACCTGCACACATATAGTCATGTGATCTTTCAGGTCTTTCAACAGCACCTGCACACATTTATTTTATAGGGATGCATATTGTTGTTTCATCATGTTTTTTTTACTACAGTACACAGCAAAAATGTGCTGAAACCGCAATGCTTATTGAACCCCAATAATTATTTTTTTAATAAAATTGCACCTCCTTCCCATGTGATGTTCCAATGGGGAGTTTCTAGGCAGCTGGAAAGCTACCCTAATTGAACTTTTCAATGCCCGGTGAAATGATGTCATACCACACATTGACATGCAAGAATCTGGTACAAAGATGCAGCTGGACACCTG